>NC_136941.1:1231250-1271036 GCF_949987615.1 Pollachius pollachius
TTGCTAGCATGGGCGGCCCCTGGTTGATTGACCGAGGGCGTTTCACTCACCTTCCGTTGATCACAGGGAGGATGTGTGAGCAGTGGTATCCGGAGGAAAGGACGATGCCGGTCTGAGGACCCTGCAGGCCCCGCTGAGCGTTGTTGCTGTTGAAGCTGTACAGGGCGTCCACGCCGTAGGAAACGTGGGGCACCTGGTAGCACTCAAACAGCAGCTCGGACATCATCTGACGACAATGCAGCGGGTTGCACGGAGCCTCCGTCACCACCACGGGATGCTCCACCTTGGCCTGATGGGGAAAGAGACTTGACTTCACAGCGAGTCAAATAGCACCCGAACACTCAGCTGTTATCTAGTGGACATTACCTCTGATGTGATGCCCATGTGCGTGAATATGTGATCGAATATCAGCTCCTGGATTTCGAAGTTGACCACCACGTTCCTATCGAACTGGCTCTTGAGGAGCCACCGCAGCGGTTCAATGCTGGAGATGTCGTTTCCGATCTGGGTTTCGCTCCGAGCGGCTCCTCGGCTCCTCGCAGCCACGGACCTGAAGAGCAGCCTTGGGGAGCCCAGTTCATCCCCTTTGCACGCCCAGCCGGCTCGGGTGTGGAAGGAGCCGTTATCGATCACTAACGGGACCGGGGACGGATGTAAACACTGGGCAGGGATTTCATAAATCGGGTCGGGGGATGTTTTGCAGTCCCGAAATGTGAATATTTGGCATACTGGTTCTGTTTTGGTCGTCATTTTGAATGCGTGTCACTCTAAAATAGTGCCGAGTAGGGATACGGGATGAAGTTTGAGTTCCGAGACAAAACGGCTCTTCGATAGCTTTACGGCTGTTTCGTTTATATTTATTTCGCATAATGCAAAATGTGCACATACTCAAATATTGTACGGTAATTGTAATGTTTTCATTTGTATCAATTATTATTATATAACATTATGAATTTCTATTTACTTAGGTTTATTTAAATATTTTCACTTATTTTACATATCATAGCCTATAGGTTATATATAGCGGTATATTATCAATTGATATATATATATAGATTTCTATACATATATATCAGTATCGTAAAACAAATATATACATTTCGTTCATATATCTAAATTAATAATATTTCACTATCCATATTTCACCACCAGAGAGCGCATGGGCCGCTGCCTCTCCATCCATCCTCCATCAGCCGTTCAGCACATTTAAATATTGGTTTCGCTGGGGATTATGAGGGAGTGACGATCAGCCCTTTGAGGTTCGTTCATATCATCGGAGATTACTAATTAAATTCATGAGGGCGCTGGGTTTTGGTGTACAGGACATGGAACAATTAACGACTTCAATTATTTGAGGAATTAATCAGCTTTAAATGTAGGCCTACGTGTAAGATGCATCTGAATATAGCGCCTTTTCTGATTTTGTTTACTGTCCATCTAAAAATACGTTTTTAAAGAATAGTTTTTATCATTTGAATAAATATTCGTGTAGGAAGGGGAGGGTTGCGTCTTTGCTCACTCCGCTCACTCCATCTAAATTCATTCATCCGTTCCTCAGTTCACATTAAAGACGTATAGAAGAAGTATAGATTGTATGAATTCTTAGCAAAAAGAGTTCGATTTTGTGTATTTAGCTTAATTCGTCCAGAAAAAAAATCAAGCTTTTAGTAGTGAAGAAATTAAGAAATTAGCAAAAGAAAGAGGAAGGAAAAGATGGGATGAAGGAAAGGGAAGGAAAGAAAAAAGGAAGGAAGGAGGTAAGGAAGGCGACTTCTGCGTGGAGCTTGGTGGTGTGTCACTGAATCACGAGTCCAGTTCAGCGATCAGACACAAAGGTCTAAGTGACTCTCCCTGCCTCCTTCTGACGCTAATAAGTAGATCTGGGTCAGCTCTCCCCCCTCTCACACAGACACACGCACGCACGCACAAATGTACGAACGCACGCGGACATACACATGCATGCACGCACGCAAATACGAACGCACGACTGTAGGCGACCACACACACGCAAGCACACATACACGCACGCACGTACACACAGGAATGCCCGCACAAACACATGCATGCACGCACACACGCATGCTTGCATGCATGCGCACACAGACACAAACATTCACAAACATTCATAATTTCACTGGTTACATACTACATTGGGTACACAGACACACACACACACACACTGTCACATGCACGCATTCACACACTCCTAATCACGTCCCCTCATAGGTTATTTTTACTGTTTACTAATTGTCCAACTTTCTATTTTCATTTACCTTTAACGCCAACCCCTTCCTTATTAAAGAAAAAACACACTCAACCACAGACAAACAGAAAATAAACAGTAATTACTAATGTCAACAACTAAACACACACACACACACACACACACAGCGCCCAGAGGGCGAGAGACATTTACGTTGGCTGTGTGTGTGTGTGTGTGTGTGTGTGTGTGTGTGTGAGGGCACTGGGAGTCCTGGCTGTGTGTGTGTGAGTGTGTGCGGGCACTGGGAGTCCTGGCTGTGTGTGTGTGTGTGTGTGTGTGTGTGTGTGTGTGTGTGTGTGTGTGTGTGAGGGCACTGGGAGTCCTGGCTGTGTGTGTGTGTGTGTGTGTGTGTGTGTGTGAGGGCACTGGGAGTCCTGGCTGTGTGTGTGTGTGTGTGTGTGTGTGTGTGTGTGTGAGGGCACTGGGAGTCCTGGCTGTGTGTGTGTGTGTGTGTGTGTGTGTGTGTGTGTGTGTGTGTGTGTGAGTGTGTGCAGGCACTGGGAGTCCTGGCTGTGTGTGTGTGTGTGTGTGTGTGTGTGTGTGTGTGTGTGTGTGTATGTGCGGGCACTGGGAGTTCTGGCTGTGTGTGTGTGTGTGTGTGTGTGTGTGTGTGTGTGTGTGTGTGTGCGGGCACTGGGAGTTCTCGCTGTGTGTGTGTGTGTGTGTGTGTGTGTGTGTGTGCGGGCACTGGGAGTTCTGGCTGTGTGTGTGTGTGTGTGTGTGTGTGTGTGTGTGTGTGTGTGTGTGTGTGTGTGCGGGCACTGGGAGTTCTGGCTGTGTGTGTGTGTGTGTGTGTGTGTGTGTGTGTGTGTGTGTGTGTGTGTGTGTGCGGGCACTGGGAGTTCTGGCTGTGTGTGTGTGTGTGTGTGTGTGTGTGTGTGTGTGTGTGTGTGTGTGTGTGTGTGTGCGGGCACTGGGAGTCCTGGCCATCGCCCCACGCTCTCGGGTTCTCCTCACGCTGCAGAAGGCGGTCAGAGGAACACTCCGTCACACTCCGGGCCAAGCCGCCCCCATTTTACCCGCCCGGTAACCGTAGAGACCGCCGGCTGTCCTCCCCCAGACGCTGGCAGGGGGGGGGGGCACACGCAGAGGAAGGGACTGGCTGGAAATACTGAACTCTGTTTCTCTGACACTGTTTCCTATATCGTAGGCCTACATCCTGCAGATGCTCCCACCACTCTCCTCTGGTCAACATCTCCCTCTGTCCATAGTCTCTCTCTCTCTCTCTCTCTCTCTCTCTCTCCCCCCCCCCCCCCCCCTCTCTCTCTGTCTGGAGTAGAGATATGAAACAGAGAGCGACACGGGGAGCGGGGAGAGGGGCGAGGGCGGTCGACTGTACAGGAGACCCTGCCACGACCCTCATCCTCCAAGGCCCCGTTGTCAGGGACCCCTGCCCCCCTGGTGACGGGAGGCGGCCCCCGACACACCCCCTCCCTGCAGCCCACACTCCTCCTGTCACCATCAATCGGCCTTGTGCGCTCTCTCTCGCGCTCCCTCCCTGGGCTCTCTCTCTCTCTCTCTCTCTCTCTCTCTGTCTCTCTCTCTTCCCCTAGCTTGCTCTCTCTTGAATCACTCTCTCACTCTACCCCACTCATTACATCTCCCTATCCCGCTGCCTTATCCTCTCTCTACTCAAAGCTCTCTCTCTCTCTCTGTCTCTCTCTCCCTCTCTCTCCTTCTCTCTCCCCCATGCTCCTACGTCTCATATCTCTGGTTATCTCTCTTCTCGATTCTCTGTCTCTCTCGTTCCATCTCTCTCTGCGTCATTCCCTCTCTACTTCTCTGAGCTGCTTACTGTATCTCTTTCTTTCTTAATTCTATCTATTTCATTTTCAGAATGCCTGATGCTTAATCTTTAGGGCAATGCGACATGCATAGGCTGTTGTAATGTTTAGTAACATCACAGGAAGGAGGGCTATAAAGACAAAGCCATCATACGAAGAACACTACAAACGACATAACACAATTGATGATCATTTAATTGATCATTTTTTAAATTATATTTGGGAACCACAGATCTCTCACCACACACACACACACACACACACACACACACACACACACACACACACACACACAAACAAACAGAGACACAGACACTGTCACTACCACTCTCTTCATTCTTGAAACCCATAAGCAAAGCAGATCTTTTGGGGGCATAGTCTGATTAATGTGTTTGTGCACCTGTCACTATTAATGCATCCCAATGTGGGGTGTTTGTGTGTATGTGTGCACACACGTGTCAGTGTGTACACGCACGGGCACGCAAACATATAACAAATACATATTTTTGCTATATGCATAGATTTCCCAGGAATGTGTGTGTGTGTATGAGTATGTTTCTGTTTGTGTGTTTGTGTGTGTGTGTGTTTGTGTGTATTCTCTTTTTGTGTGTGCACTGCATTGCGTGAAGTCAGTCCATATGTATACAATTATAATAATGTAGGTATTTTGCACAGTGTTTCCTCAATGCTCAAGTACACTTTACAGCAAGAACAAAACGAAATGGCAGCCTGGATATCATTTAGAACAAAAGACAGCAACATCTGTACGCTCTATACCAACATGGAGGATGCATCCCGCACGGCGCCTCCTCTCTACGACTTCCCTGTCGGTGGCGCGTGATGTTATTACGTTTTCTCCTCCTCCTTCTCTGCTGGTGGGAGCGGGATTTGGGAATATTGCGGAAAGACGACCTGAAGAAAGTATTTTTCCTTTCATATTTGAGGAACACACATGCACAGATACGCAAACACAAACACACACACACACACAGGCAGGCAAACACACACATACACAGACACACACTGACACACAAGCATACACATATACACGCATACACACACACACGGCCCGTCCAATTACTGGTGCCATGGCAACTATCAGAGATTATTTCCCCCAGTCAGCGCTGCACGGCTGTTATACAAGACCATAAGCCTCTTCATATCTCCTCCCTGCACACACACACACACACACACACACACACACACGCACACACACGCACACACACACGCACGCACGCACACACACACGTGCACACACTTTCTTGAATTAATCCCTTTCTGTATAGGCCTGAAAGCTAAATTGGTTGCCCTAGCAACCAATCTCAAAAAATTCAGTTTGGAAATCCATTTTGTCATCAAAAGGTAGCTTGGCGCGTTGGGGGGTGGGGGGGGCTTCGTGACCGAGGTGTTTTCCCTTCACCGGGACCTTTACAATACCAAAACGTGTTTTGCTTTGAAGATGCTTAGGTTAGAAATGCGGTTTCAGGAAGAAGACGATGCTGTTAGCCACCGCAAGTGAGGAATATTGTGCGGACCCTAGCGCACGTGCGAGTGACATTTGCAGCCCACTACCGGCGCAGCGTCGCCGCGGGTTCTGCACATAATGGGGGCGGGAAAGACTTAGTCACTGAGATGGCCGCGAGGAATCTCCCTGCTAGCCCATCCCCGACATGCTGGGCCCCCGCACACGCATGCACGCACACATGAACGCGCACACACACGCAACCACAGAGACACACACGGCCACGCACACACACACACACAGACATACACCCATACACGGCCACGCACCTGCACACACACGCACGTGCACACACAAACCCACACTGCACGCACGCACGCAAACACACACACTCACACGTATACAATAATATGCAAGCGTACACGCACGCTTGCATAGTCACCCCAAGTCATTGGTGACACACAAGCACACGCACACATAAACACACGCGCGCGCGCACACACACACACACACACACATGCACATACACACTGCATGCCTCAACACAAATGGCAGCTGGCAATGCAGTCCAAGCCAAGCATGAAAATATGCGGAACTTTCTCTATCCTCTGGCTGGTTACTAAATTTAGACCTGCCGTCGCTCACATTCATTTCTCCCTCTTTTGTCTTCGGAAAAACTGTCACGCATTCGTGTTTTTGAATTAATTTTCAATTTGTAATTAATAAATAGTTTTATTGGCAAACGACGGAAAATATTAAAAGTGGATGAGGCGTTTTATTAGAACGCATTTACTGAATATTGTTTAACGCAAAAAAAAGGAGAGACCTCTTTTGATGATGAATAGGAATAAAAATCCTCATAAAAAAAAAACAAGAAAAGAATGGAAACGTCCATACTTTGGTAGAGCTCGGTCGACGGAGAGAATCATTTAAATCCGGACGCCGGATTTTGGCCAGGGTGCTCTCCGAGGTCCTGAACCGGCGGGGAGTTCCCCACGAGAAGACCGACTTCGGGGCCGCGTCCAGCACCCTGCGAAGAGGCTATAGAGAGATGGAGCCTGGAACAATAAAAACACGCTTTTTTTTAAAAAAGAAACCTTCCCTTGCAAAGTGTCACATTTTGTAGCCCTTCAGCGTTATAAATAAAAATGGTATTATGGTGAAAGGCCTCAGTTGAATGTAGTTGTTTAATGCTAATGACAGTTGCATGGCACGTAATCACAAACAAAAAAAAAAATAGACAATCTGAAGAAAACAATTGAAATTTATGTTCCAATGTAATAATTGATATTGTTTAACGAAATTGTATACTGTAAAAATAAAAATGAAGATCTGCAATTGGATTATTGTTACAGAACAGAGAGCTGAGTGGATGTTATTTTTTGTTGTTGAAATGTTTAAACATTTCAACAATTGGAAGCATTTTACATTTTAATTGAGAATCGAGCCGCACAAACGGAGGATTTAAAAACAGTGTTAATGTGGAATCGCATCAGCCGCCAGTCAGAGTCGATCCGCTCCATTCATTCCGCCGGGGTCACGATGGACATCGCTTTAAGGATTGACCATTTTGTCCTTGATTACTCTACCGGTGAAAATGTGACATACGTCCCTTCACATCTCCGCACAACTCTCTCTCTCTCTCTCCCTCTCTCTCTCCGTCCCTCCCTCTCTCTCTCTCTCTCTCTCCCTCTCTCTCTCTCTCTCACACACACAAACACGCACACACACAAACACACACACACACGCACAAACACACACACACACACACACACACACACACACTCACACATTCTCTCTCTCTCTCTCACACACACATTCTCTCCTTATCTCTCGCTCTTGCACACTCTCTCTCTCTCTCTCTCACCCCCCCCCCCCCCCCCCCTTCCTCCCCTTTCTGTCTCACACTGCCCCCCCTCCCCCCCTCACTTGTCCCTCCCGCCATCCACGAGGGGTCGGTGGGCGACGCATCGCATTGGCTGTCTGAGAGAGAGGACGGGAGCGCCTTCCTCCCCCGAGCAACGTGACGCACGCAGGTCCCAGCAGCGCTCTGTTTGCGCCTGTCCCCGCAGTGTACCGCAGAGGACTGCCGCAAAACAGGCGACAATAGGCCTCCTCCTTACACACACCGCGAATAGAACTCAGACCCACAAACTCAATACATTCGTCGCTTCCAGGATTATCCGAGTTATATTCTTTGTTCATATCGGTCGCTGCTGGGAGGTCAACTCCGAGGACGTCTGTGCGCTTTTCCTTGGAATGGATTGGCTGGGCAGGAGGAGGGGGTTCTAGCGGTGCGATCACACGGTGGGCCGGCTGAAGGCTGAGGCTGCATGTGTGCTACTTCGTGACGTCGAGGCAACAGGCATGCTGGTTTTGTAGCGGGAGCAAAAAAAAAAAAAGTCGCATCTATCCTCCCTGCATGCGTCCGTCACTTCGGTTCTCTTCCTCCGAGCGTCTTCGATTCCACACCGAGAGAAGTACCTAGTTTATTGAGCTTCGAGCAAGATGGCCCATCTCATCCGGCACAAGATCTCCAACAAGCTGACCAATGCGGCCAACACGGTGTCGGACAAGTCCCAGGCCAAGGTCAGCGGCGTGTTCGCCCGGCTGGGCTTCCAGGCCGCCACGGACGAGGAGGGTCTGGGCTTCGCGGACTGCGATGACTTGGATTACGATTACAGACACGGGATGCAAATGGATGTCCTTCCAGACGACGGCGGCGAGGGGGGGCTGCCGTTGGAGGGCAGCGAGGACGGGGGGGAGCTGGACGGGGACAGCCACTACCAGCGGGACGGCACCGCCGTCCGCCGCCGGCCCTCGGGCCTGAAGACCGGGGGCTCGCTCGAGGAGGACAAGCCAAAGATCACCTCCTGGGAGGCCGGCTGGAACGTCACCAACGCCATTCAGGTAATGCCCCCCCCCCCCCCCCCCCCCCCCCCCCACACACACACACACACACACAAAGCTCAGAGGCCTGAAGTCACCTTGAATCTCTTTCTTAGATAGAGCACGTGCGGCTATAGGGCCTGCAGGTGCCTTGTGTGTGCGTGGGCGCGTGTGAGATAGCGAGAGAGCGCGCGCGAAAGAGAGAGAGAGAGAGGGGGGGGGGATTAGACCTTTTAATTCAGAACTCATAACGAATAAACAACGAATTATACAATTTGTATTCAGCTAATTTAGGGACCATTCGGGTAGGCCTATTAATTCAAATATTTTTATCAACGGAGAACAGTCCTCCGGTCTGGCCCTCGAGCGCCCCCCCCCCCCCCCCCGCACGCCTGATAGCTGCGGGCTTATTGTCAGGCTCGTGCGTTATCAGCCCCCCCATCAGCTGCTGGCGGCCCTCTGCCTGCTCCTCCAAACATTTACATTCTGCTTATTTCATGTTAATACCGTCACGCATCAGCTAATCTGCCTCGAGCGCATCCAGAGAAAAATCCTTTTAAAAAACGTTTTGAAAGCCAGCAAAAAAAATTAAATATTTCCTTCACAGCAAACTGCAATTAATGACGAGTAGAACCAACGGGTTTTATCAGAAATATTTCATTTTGAACAACCTTCTTTAATAATATATATATATATATATATATATATATATATATATATATATATATATATATTATTGATATGCCTATTTACGCAAAAAAAAAAGAAAGAAAAAAGAAGTAGGTCTATATGAGTCATCGTGCACGTGCACGTGCGCGCGCGGCCCGAGATGAAGGCCTCGCTAATCCCCGCGCTCCGCTGCGCCTCTGTGTCCGCAGGGCATGTTCGTCCTCGGCTTGCCCTACGCCATCCTCCACGGCGGCTACCTCGGCCTCTTCCTCATCATCTTCGCGGCCGTGGTTTGCTGCTACACGGGCAAGATCCTGATCGCGTGCCTCTACGAGGAGAACGAGGACGGCATCCTGGTGCGCGTGCGGGACTCCTACGTGGACATCGCCAACGCGTGCTGCGCGCCCCGCTTCCCCGCGCTGGGCGGCCACGTGGTCAACGTGGCGCAGATCATCGAGCTGGTCATGACGTGCATCCTCTACGTGGTGGTCAGCGGCAACCTGATGTACAACAGCTTCCCGGGCCTGCCCGTGTCCCAGAAGGCCTGGTCCGTGTTGGCGACGGTGGCGCTGCTGCCGTGCGCCTTCCTGAAGAACCTCAAATCCGTGTCCAAGTTCAGCCTGCTGTGCACCCTCGCGCACTTCGTCATCAACATCCTGGTCATCGCCTACTGCCTCTCCCGGGCGCGCGACTGGGCCTGGGAGAAAGTCAAGTTCTACATCGACGTCAAGAAGTTCCCCATCTCCATCGGCATCATCGTGTTCAGTTACACCTCGCAGATCTTCCTGCCCTCGCTGGAGGGCAACATGCAGAAGCCCAGCGAGTTTCACTGCATGATGGACTGGACCCACATCTCGGCCTGCGTGCTGAAGGGGCTCTTCGCCCTGGTGGCTTACCTCACGTGGGCGGACGCCACCAAGGAGGTGATCACCGACAACCTGCCGTCCACCATCCGGGCCGTGGTCAACCTCTTCCTGGTGTCCAAGGCCCTGCTCTCCTACCCGCTGCCGTTTTTCGCCGCGGTGGAGGTCCTGGAGAAGTCCATGTTCCAGGGCGGAGGCGGCAGAGCCAGCCTCCCCAACTGCTACGGACCGGGCGGACAGCTCAAGTCCTGGGGGTTGGGCCTCCGGGTGGCGCTGGTGGTGTTCACGCTGCTCATGGCGATCTTCGTGCCGCACTTCGCCCTGCTCATGGGCCTGACGGGGAGTCTGACCGGCGCCAGCCTGTGCTTCCTGCTGCCGGCTCTCTTCCACCTCAAGCTGCAGTGGAGGAAGCTCCTCTGGCACCACGTGTTCTTCGACGTCGCCATTTTTGTGATCGGGGGTATTTGCGCGATTTCGGGCTTCATCCACTCGGTGGAGGGGCTGATCGAGGCCTACAGGTATAACCTCCATGACTGAGGAGACGAGGTGCGGAGAAACAGGCCAGACCCGCAGTGTGTGTGTGTGTGTGTGTGTGTGTGTGTGTGTGTGTGTGTGTGTGTGTGTGTGTTTGTGTGTGGAGAGGCGACGTTTCGCGTAAAGGCCTCGCGGGGTTCCAACTCTAAACGTCAGGATAACCTGTGTTAAATGTAGTTATTTTTAGTTTCATCTTGCCTTCGTGATAATGTGCAATACAAGACTCTGAGATCTGATCATAGTGATAAGCCCACCGTAGACGCGCGCGGCCGGACACATCCTCTGCTAAACGAAAAAAGGAGAACTTGAAGCAGTATCTGTTTTATTTTCACAGTTCCTGTGAAACGTGCAACCCGAAAGTCTCATGTGTGTGTGAGAGTGTTTACGTTTTAATATATCCAGGGGGTGAGCTGTGTAGTGATGGAAGTGGAGTTTAATATTTCATTGTTGTTTTTAAGCTGCTATATAATCGAGGCTATCCTGAAAAATCGATATAAATATAAAAGGCCTGTATAAAACCAAGGCACCGGTGAAATCACGGGCTATATGCGGTCGGTCCTCACCTGTGAATAACGTGTGTTTTTTCCTCGAATGGAAAAATCATAATTTGGTCCTTTTTTTATTTTTTCATTGTCATTTTTGATTGTAGGCCCGCAGTAGTCATCGTCTAATTGGTGTTTAAGTGTCATTCTGGATGAAGTGAGTTCAAAGTGCAAGCAAGTGGGTCCTATCGTGTTTTATGAAAACTGTTGTCTGACAATATTCTACTCCTGATTATCTTGTGTGTGATTTAATGAAACTACTTAAGATGTGTGAGAAAAAAGAGAATTTGTGGAAATAAGAGATAAATAAATCTAATATTTTATGCTGGGATAATGTTTCGTTGCCCGTATTTGTAGAAACGTTTTTTTCCACTCAAGAGAAAGACGGCAATCAATAATTATTTAGAGACTGCAATTCTGGAGAGACACTTAATTTAAAGCAGTCGACAAATTGACTTTATTGCGAACGAAGCTTTAACCTAATTTAACCTTAAATGTACACTTCCTGTAGGCCCATGGGCACGTGTGTGTGCATGCGTGTGCCAGTGCGCGCGCGCGCGCGTGTGTGTGTTTGTGTATGTATGTGTCTGTGTTCCTGAGAGAGAGAGAGAGAGAGAGTTTTGAGTTGTTACACGTAATAAGTCCTAAATTATAATAATAATAATAATACAATTATTAATATTAATAATACTAACGATCCAACAAATAATACAAACAATTAAAATACCAATTAGCAGATCGATATCTTAGTATCATTCCATATTTGAGAGAAGGAGCCAATGGTTATTTTTCATAAATCATAAAAATTAACCAGTTCATAATGTTTCACTTCCCCAGTGAGTCTTGAGCAAATGTATCACTTCCCCATACCGCGGGAACCTATCAAAAATATGTAAGCCCTACACATAAATTAAGTCTGGAACCTTACACGACCCAGACGCCTCGGCAACTGTCAATCAAGAAAGTTTCCCCGACCTGCCACTCATGACATGTGAGTAGCCTGACATGTAGTAGTCTTTATACATCCTGAACACGTCGTTTAATCTAAAGCACGTTGGAGCTCTGAGATCTGATCTAATTTTGCAATGCATGCTTCGATCCGACCAGCATGACTGGAAGAATGCTGCTTTACCTCACCGTGGGGTGCCTCCTCACCTGCCTCACGCACGGTACACAGCCCGCCATAAAGGTCATCCTGAGCGAGAAAGGGCTTCAGTACGGTGAGTCAATCGGCCTCATGGCCCACCAAAGGTGACGTACGACTTATTCTTCGAATTGCAGCCTACACAAAAATTTGACTGCTACCAAATATTAAAGTGGGAATAGGCCGCCTGGATAAGGAACGTGGAGACTGAAACCATATATTCTGCGTGCGTAAAGGGCACAAAGCCTTCACCGCGCGACAGATAGGCTTTTTGCAGGCGATAATTGTATCGTCACACACGCAGAATGTGTGAAAGAAATGCGTGTTTGTGCCGCAGTGAAGGAGATGGGCGCCGAGTGGCTACTGCAGAACCTGGAGAGCGCGTCGCCTCCGGATGTCCACGGGAAGCTCAGCCTGAGCCTGGGGACGGTCTACTATTCTATCACGGGGTACGAACAAGCAATCAGCCGCGGCCGATCCCGACTGCATCGTGGGATTGGATTTCAGTTATTTCTTCTCTCCCTTTTTATTTAAAGAACAATTCAGCCTGTCGGTTATTCTGCAGGAATCGAGGCGCAGCGGTGGTTGTATATATATTTTCATAAAGAAGCCCTCTTAAAATATCAATGTAGGCCTATGGGTCTCTGATTTGAAGATGTATACGCCTACACCTTATTTGAATATGTATAAGCTTCATTCTTTTTGAGACGATGGAATAAAGTAAACACAGGCTTGTACAGGAGACCAGAGGATGTGTGACGGTTCTCTGAGTGGCAGGTGTTTCCTGCTGGTTCTCGTGCAGCATGGCCGTGACGTACTGTGAGTTCCCGGAGCCGTCGGTCGAGTTCTATGAAGACGTGACCGGATTCAAAGCAGTGATCTCAGGCCTCTACATTCAAGTGAAAGGCGCCTGGTCAGCTACTTTCGGCATTTTGTGAGTCCTACTCCACACCCACACTCATATTGCCTGTCAATCAAAAGGCAAGGACATCCTATCACACTTTGACAGGTTTCTAACTAAAAACGACATGAGACACGTTTAAGGCCGTGCTTATGTGTGTGTTTGTTAAATATATTAATTCCTGCACTCAAGCACCTCCAAGTGTTCTATTACCATGGGATAGATCTGGGCAGGAGTGGACTGTATGGGAGAGGATATTCGGGGTTTTGTGATGAGATTGACACGCATAGACACCAATACCGATCTGTTGTTATATTATAGCTTAAAGTCCACTCACCTGTTCATGTATTGCACTTCTGACAAGATGCAGATACTGAACTGAACGTCAGAATGAGGAATTATGTCATTAATCATCATTAATTAAGTCATTAATGCTCACGTTGTGCAGCGATGACGGTGGGGCCTTCGAGCTGGTGATCCAGGACCTGGAAGTGGACTTGCTCCTGGGTCTGGGGATGGACGCAGACGGTCAGCCGTCCTTCCGCTGCGCCGACTGCAGGGCCTCGGTTGGGTCGGCCAGCCTGAAGCTGATAGATGCCAGGTATACCTCCAGGACCGAGACCACAGCGAGGATCCTTTGAGTTAGGAATGAAAGAGGATTTAGTGGCGCTACTTACGATGTGGAAGAAAACTAGACTTTTTTGATAAGAGTTTAAAAATATTTGTCTACAGTAGGCCTACAAATGATTTAGAGACAGGGATTTTGGAGAGAGGCATTACAATAATGCGACAACTGACTATCGCTGATAAACCTTCCTGCAGGCCCCCGTGTGTGTGTGTGTGTGTGTGTGTGTGTGTGTGTGCGTGCGTGCGTGAGAGACAGATATTTACATAAAACAAAACTTTCCATTTTCACAGCTGGCTCATTGAACAATTTATTGATGAAGAGCGTATCAGAATTACAATAGAGGAACAGGTGAGTGGACTTTAAGCTATATTACAACAGTAACACACATACAACAGTTCGGTAGACCTATTTCTATTAGTGTACATACGTGTCCATCTCATCGCAAATCTCCAAATCTCCTCCCGCCAGATTTGTCCGATGATAACAGATCGCTTGGATGAGCTTGAGTACCGCCTAGCGGCCCTTGGCGGTAATGCACACATTCACGTTTGATTTCAACAAAGGTATAGAAACGTCCACCCCAGGAGAAATGTCTCGGTGATGGACGTTTAACCCTCCGATCTATCCCCAGCCACCTTCCAGGTGAACCGCCTTCTGGCCGTGGACCTTCCCCTCACCAGCTTCCCAGTGGTAAACTCCTCCTCCCTCAGCCTGTCCCTGAAGGTAGAAACACTTTACCTTAACTTAACTTAACTCAAGTCAGACTATACACAGTAGAGCCTAACTAAGACCTGTTTGTATTCATTTATTTAAAAGGGACATATAATACCACCAGGTGTGAGTGTGATTAGCCACACTCACAAAGTGAACTTTGTGAGTGTGGCTAATCACACTCACCTGGTGGTATTATATGTCCCACACTCACAAAGTTCACTCACAAAGGGAAATTTGCGAGTGTATAATTGTGGAATTGTGCTTAGAGTTTAGCAGTCTGTAGTATTGTAGCTGATACACGAGCTTCAAGTTTTCAGAATGGTGGTCAGTTCCATTTTTTGTGTGTATACAATCGAGAAAAACTGTAGGTTAACGAAGGTTCTCTGCACTGCATCACTGTCACACTGTCATGTCAGACTGTACACAATAGAGCCTAACTAAAAAGTGTTTTTACTCATTTATATACAACAGCGGATTGTAAAGATTTTAAAACTGATAGAACAAAAAAAAGACGTTGGCCGATGCTGACGTTTGATGGGTGTCGCTGTCCGCCCTGACGGAGACGTATCTTCGGTGACAGCGGGCTATTGCTGTCCTTTCCCGCTGTAGGGAATGTTCCACCGTCCTGACAGCCCGGCGGACCCCCCGTTCGAGCCCCAGCCCTTCTCCCTGAGCGGGCAGCCGGGCTACATGCTGTCTCTGGGTCTCTCCGAGTACACCACCAACTCAGCCGCCCACGCCTACTTCGTATCGGGGTTGCTGCAGCTCCTCATCACAGACAGCATGGTGAGGGAGGGGCCACTACCAGGGCCAGCGGGGGCCCAGAGGGAGGGAGGGAGAGGGGGAGGGAGGAAGGGAGGGAGAGGGGGAGGGAGGGAGAGGGGGAGGGAGGATAAAGGCAGGGAGGGAAGGAGGGAGGGAAGATAAAGGTAGGGAGGGAAGGAGGGAGGGTGAAGGGAGGGAGGAAGGGAGGGAAGGAGGGAGGGTGAAGGGAGGGAAGGAGGGAGGATGTGAGGGATGGAAGGAAGGAGGGAGGATGAAGGCAGGGAGGGAAGGGGGAAGAGGTGGAGGAAGGGAGGAAAAAGAAAGCAGTTGAGAAAGAAGGAATAAAAGAAAGAAGAAAATAATAAAGAGAGTAATAACGACGGAAAGAAAGAAAGAAGACAGAAAGAAGAGTGGAAAAAGAGAGTCAATCGCTCAGTTAATCCTACATTTTTCCTCAGATTCCTCGCAGCTCTCCGTTGCATCTGAACACAAACTCATTTGAACACTTCGTGCCAGAGGTAAGGTCACATACGATGTCAATATACAATAGAACGGTGGGTAAGGCCTGTACAAGTCTCACCGATCAGGTTAATAATATAAAGGCTGTTAGTAGCCCGAATCTGAGTACACGGTACACGTTTCGGGCGGTGGTAAGACAAGCATAGGCATCCTGTCCGGACAGCAACATAAGAGCTAAAAATACTGTAAAGTTTCAAATCAACTTTACGGCTGGCCACTCTAGAAATATATATAATATATATCCCCCTAACGAAACAGGAAACAAGCTGTAGCTCCGCCCCTTTACGTTTCTCCTTTCAGGCTCAGGCACTGTGCCGTCGCCCCCTAGTGGTTCTGTTACGGCATAGTTGTAATATTGGACCCCTGATAAGCCTATTTAGACCGTATCGGAATGGACCCCACTTTAAGTGACTTCATCTGTGTATTGTCTATAAAGATACGTACATACACTACCGTTCCAAAGTCTGTTGTAACCCAGATAATTTAATGTTTTCCATGAAAACTCACACTTTTATTCAACGGTTATCAGCTCTGCCAACATAATTGCACAACGGTTTTCTGACAAGCCTTTTAACACGATTAGCTAAACAATGTACCATTAGAACGCATGAGTGATGGTTGCTGGAAATGGGCCTCTGCACAGACACCTATGCAGATATTCCATTAAAAACCAGCCGTTTCCAGCTAGAATAGTCATTTATTTACCACATTAGCAATGTCTAGACTGTATATCAGATTAATTTAATGTTATCTTCATTGAAAAAAAGTGCCTTTCTTTAAAAAAAAAAAATTAAGGACATTTCTAAGTGACCCCAAACTTTTGAACGGTAGTGTACATGCATGCAATTCAACATTGTTGACTTTTCCGACAGCTTCCCAAAATGTTCCCTGACATGGAGATGCAGCTGCAGGTCTTCGCCCTGCAGGCTCCTGAGTTCATGTTCAGGTCTGGGGTCGTTCGAATGGGCGTACTCGGGGGCATCAAGGCCTTCGTCGTCCGCCCAGATGGCACCTTCATCTTCCTCTTCAGGCTCAACCTGGTGTGTGTGTGTGAGTGTGAGTGTGAGTGTGAGTGTGTGTATTTAACACCGGAACACATGTCGTTGTGACAATGTGACGGTATCACGGACACATCCATTCTCAGAACAAACTAACTAACAGTGCTGCTCTTGTGCATTTCAGGAATCCACCTTCAGTGGAAAATTCCGTGTGGCCAACGAAAAATTTACGGGCGCCATCGCACTGGACAAGTAGACTGATTCTGATATTCAATACAGCAAAATATGTCACAGATGCAATATTTGTACAAACTATATAATTAACATGAACTCTGGAGAGTTTTACAAGTTGCAGTGTGAATAGACAAATGGGCACAATGGCATGGATTTTATGCCGTCATGTTTGTGTTCTTTGAATGTTTTTCTGTAGTTTCAGTTGATTCATTGCACTTCCTTCCACCCAGTCTCTACCTAACCCTGGACTCGAGCGAAGTTGGAGACGTTAAGGTATGAAAGATAAGAGAGATCATCGCAGGGACATTATTACCGTCCAACAACAGTGAACCCATGACTGGTACAAGCTAATGTCCGCACATTGTTCTTCGCAGACTGACGATTTGAAAATCGTCATGAAGTTCGCAATAAAGCTCTCAGGATTGCCAAGGTTGAACGGTGGGTCACATTGACTGCCATTACCAACAGAATATCTTCACTCAAAATATCCCAAAATATCTCAACTGTTATCCTATTCGTAGACACTTTTTTTTCTCCAATTAGGACATAAGTGTAAACCTTGTCACTGCTTCTGTTCTTGTCTTGTCTATTTTAGCAAAGCTTGCCAAGGGCATTGATTTACCCACAATGCAACACGCCCATTTGACTAACCTTGTCCTGAAGGTAGAGGAGGTCAGTGCACATTCTCTCTTTATAAAGACACACACACGCGCGCGTAATATTGCATTTAAAAAAACTGCAGGACGTAAACACATCATGTATTTCTTTGGCCCAGGGATTCATCTCAGTCTTATCAGATGCAGAGATACAGCTGAGGGAGGCCAAAGTTGGAACACCCTGGATGGTCTAACCGCGGTATAGTTGGACCCAAACATCTTCTCTGGCCTCATGATTGTGATATTTCTTAAAGCTTGAGCCCAAGGCCAGATTGGATTAACTGCTACGTGATCAATGCTAGTACATCTTTGTTGGTATTCTGTCTGGGTCATAGAACAATTGTTTTGTTCATTGATCCCGATCTGTTCTCTGGTGACTTCAGTGATATGACAATGTGTGAATGTAAAAGTTGTTTCTGTAACAATTGCAGGGGAATATGAATGAGTGAGTAGAGACACTAGAACATGATCATCATCATCATCATGATCCAGACAATCGCACACATATAAACTGAAAACAGGACAATGGATTACTGGAACAATGAAAATCTCTTTTTTATAATTATTATTTTGCTGTGAATCATTCGTCAGTCACGTGTACGTTCTACTGTTATTCTGCATTATGACATTCTTGGAATGCATTACATTGCCAAAATATATAAATACATCGCTATGTACAGCCATTGTTTTCAGAAAACTCCTGTGTAGCACAAACATCACACATTCATATGAAACAAGAGACTGCTTGAATACAGGCTTCTTCAACAGCCAGGTGGCATCACAGATCTGACTATATTCTACAACCAACGCAATGATCATTATGTGGACAACTGTTGCACCTATATAAGCTGTTGTCATGGACACAGAGCCATATTAATGCAGGAAGGGGCATTTTGTCTTAAGCCATTACCAAAATCTTGAAGTAGTCTCCAGTTAAACTAGTAATGCGGGTTCTTATCATTATTTTTAAAGATTGTCACCAGCACCACAAAGCGATCTTTGTGAAGCGACATTCTGACTATGGGGGGGGGGGGGGGGGCGGAGGAGAACGAAGAAAAGGCAGGAAAGGTGGCAGCTTGAAGTGAGATTTTAGAGCAAGAATTTTTATAACAAGTAAAACCTTTAAAAATATATACTGTTATATTGAGGGAACGCCATAGGTTGGCAATAAATACTATAGACAAAAACAAACAAATGAACAAAATCACAATGGCCATAACGTGTTCGATTTCAACGTTGAGGATCACAGCAAGGATGTGTTAGTAAGCGTTTGGTAACATTCACTTCTAAATGGTCCTGGACACAAAGTAGCAGTATTGATCTGCTTGTTACTCATGTGCGCATTCATACCGTCTTGAAGGTGACACTCCTAGCCACAAGTGCTGCAGGTTTACCAGTGCTGCCCAGTACAGGTGTGCTAAGCTAACCCAGTGTAACGTTTAACCAAATAAATCTATATTCAAGCACGATTTGGGGCATGTAACAAATTGAGCACAGGGCCACATATACAAAAGCAGTAATCTTTGAAAAAAAGGAGTAAAAGGAAAGGTCTGAAAGGTCGGTGCGATGTTGAGCGTCTCGGTTAAATATTAACGTGTCAAATATTAACTCCTTGTTTCGAGCACAGGCACGGTCTGCCCTCTGGGCTGTAAATCAAGATAAGAACAGCTCAAGAGGAACAGATCCCCATAAAGAGCAGCCGAGTGACCATTGGAGGATTAGAAGCATAAAGTTGATGGTTTATGGCTGCAAAAGGCCAGAACACATCTCTGTGGAGACGAGAAGCAAGAGGGAAGAGCGACAGCAGAAACGCGTTCAATGGTTTAAGAGCAGGGGGAAGAAGGATGTTGAGGCACGATGTGAATTAAAAAACACCTACACAATACCGTTATCACAATACTGAAAAAGGAAACATGATATTTTCAAGTCTTTTTTTCCGATGCGGGGCTGTTCAAGTCTACCGGATTTCTCACTCACCGTGCGCGTGTGTCACAAAGCAAGGATAGAGAGCTGCACACGGTCACACGCACTCACACAAGACGCACGAGAGACGGGGGACTGGATGTTACGAGTGCAGGAGGTTCCACGGAGTGGGGGGGAGGGGGGTCACTTGTCGTCCGAGGCCGCTGCCGCCATGGGGGCCCGCATGCTGCCCCGGGCGGTCGACGCCAGCTCCTCGATCTCAGAGTTCAGCCTCCGGATGACCCACTCCATCGCCTCGCGGCCCTACGGGGGGGCACAGGGTCACAGGGTCAATGGGGGGGGGGGGGGGGGGGGGGGGGGCAAACCTCTGAGCCCTAGCCTCTACACTACTCACTATACACCACTCACTATACACTACTCACTACACACTACTCACTATACACTACTCACTATACACTACTCACTACACACTACTCACTACTCACTATACACCACTCACTATACACTACTCACTACTCACTATACACTACTCACTATACACTACTCACTACACACTACTCACTATACACCACTCACTATACACCACTCACTATACACTACTCACTACACACTACTCACTACTCACTATACACTACTCACTATACACTACTCACTATACACTACTCACTATACACTACTCACTACACACTACACACACTACTCACTACACACTATCCTGCCCACCCAGTGCCACTGGACAGAAGCCACGATGATGGGAGGGGACATGAGACGCAGGAAACCCTGAAGCGCTGATTATGGTTCCACGTTCCCGCAACGCAACGACCACGCAGACGCGGCGGCGCAGTCCTGACCCTGGCTCTGCGTCGGGGTTTAGTGAGCGGACCAATCACAGCCCTTCGCCTGCTGCGTCGCCTCGACCGAGGGTTAACATTTTTTGGGAGGCGCACGTCCGGCCCTTGCGGTGGACGCAAGGAGGGGCCGCGAGGACGTAAGGGGTCCGTAACCCCCTTGCGTTGCGGGAACGTGGGACCATGATCAGCCCTTTAGACTGTACATCCCACCTCTCATTGAGAGCCCCGGCCGCGGCGAAGGCAGACGGACGTACCTTGTTGGCGTTGGCAGAGATGGTCTTGGCAATCACGCCTTCCAGGTAGCTGCTGACACTGATTACTTTAACGTTGATCTGAGCCTCCTGGGTCAACATGGTCCTGGAACACATCCCACAATGCATCAGTACCCAGAGGAGTAACCTAAAAAAGGCTTTTAACACTACTTGGGAAAAAATAATAAACTAACAGGTTTAAGGTGAACAATTCCAGAAGCACACATTATTAAAGATGTACGACATGGTGTCTCCATGAACATCACTCACTTCTCAGGGTCCTCGGGATGTGGTTTGTAGGTCAACTTCTCTTCCACCGATATTATGTTAGTGAAGGAGATCTATGTGGACACAAAACCAGGATTATCTTTTCGTTGTGGCTAATGCAAAACTGTATTATGGTAAGACAGTAATTTAGAGCTGTTAAAACTTTCAATTGAGATGCATCAAACACAGAACATTCAAGAACAAAAACATAATATTTGATGGGTCGTTTTTGGTGCAAAGAACACCATCATTACCACTTTAACATATAGTTGTAATATTAATGAAGTCAAGACCTTGATCAGGTTGAATTGACCGAGAGAGCTTACACTGATACAGTTGTATGAAGCGGAGGTATCACACGTTAAAATTACAATAAAAATAACTAAGTTAAAGGACGATGGCCTCCCGAAAACAACGGGCTTAGAACAAACATCCAAAGCAGCTCACGTTAGTGGACTTCAGCTGAAAGGTCTTCTCCTTCGGGTCAACGATTGAATGTTCCTGGGCGTAGGTGAATGATCTCGTTATTCCAATCATCTAAAGGAGGGGTTGACAATAGCACAGCATGTTAGTTTGCATCTCCAGTGGCATTTGTGTCCTCCATATAAACATGCTGGTGTGCTATGTCCACTGAAAACATGAGTTAATACACCTTCCCGGACTGGCGCCCTGCCTGCATCGCACAGAGCAGGAAGAGCTACCCTGGTAACAGATACGTCTAGAACTTCTACTGTTGCCACCACAGCAAAAGAGAGCTGATAAGGGTTTGCTGCAAATGGTCGGCCTTCTGATTCCCTTAAAAGTCATTTCAACCGTCTCTTTCAAAAGCACAACCCGGTGTGAATTGATTTTGACCTTTATCGAAAAGCTAAGTACAAATGTATAAATAAACCGTCAGGAGTAAAAGGTCAAAGGTGATACAGGTGACATGCATGTCGAATACGCGTCAGATCATTTAAGGCACTAAGCTCCAAGTGATTTTACCGTTAAGACTGGATTTAGTAAATACTCAATCCAGGTTGATTGGCTAAACCTTAAGTGAACTTGTATCATAACGACCTGAGGATGGTTGGCTGAAGCCCCTCCCCCCCTACTCAACCCCACTCCTAACAACAACAACAACAACAACAAAAAAGCCAACCATGTGCTCCACCCCATAATATACATCATAACAGAACGAGTCACCGCTAGTCAAAAGAGGGGGGGGGGGGGGGGGGGGGTTGACGACGACAACAACATTGACCGTGCCGTCGGGCATGTGATCCGACTCACCGACATGGCCAACGAGGGCATGCCCCAGTCCGCCGTGAGCAGGCGGCTGCTGTGTAGCCTCCCGCCGGCGTCCACCCCTCTGGCCAGAACGTCCACCCCGAACACGTTGGGGTTCATAGGGTTGGGGTACTTCTGCATCGCCGCCTTGGTCACCGTCTCCCAAGGGTGGCTGTTGGCAACATGCTTTTTATAACTGAGAAACACTACACCTGTCGGGAGAGTTTAGCACGAGGGCAACCTTCTGCACGCATGCAACACATGCAGCATGCGGGGGTTCAGTTATTATAACAACCATTCGTTAACACATTTAGAACATAATTCAATGTTAAAGTAGTTACTGTACAATTCACAGCTAACGACTGCAGAATAACAAAAGTCTGGCATTGGCAAAACATGAATGGGATTAATGTCAAGTGGGATTGCTGCATTACATTCACATTTGATATCTCAAATGTGAATATTCATCATTCATTTGAGGTGTCACTTGAATTCATATAGCTAATGAGACAGCTCTGCAACAGCCCCTTGGGACTGGATCACTACATTCAGGGGGACTGGATCACTACATTCAGGGGGACAGGGTCACTACATTCAGGGGGACAGGAGGATCACTACATTCAGGGGGACTGGATCACTACATCCAGGGGGACAGGAGGATCACTACATTCAGGGGGACTGGAGGATCAGTACATTCAGGGGGACTGGATCACTACATTCAGGGGGACTGGAGGATCACTACATTCAGGGGGACTGGATCACTACATCCAGGGGGACTGGATCACTACATTCAGGGGGACAGGAGGATCACTACATCCAGGGGGACAGGAGGATCTCTACATGCAGGGGGACTGGAGGATCTCTACATTCAGACAGTCTGCGATCTGCTTACGTGAGCAGTGGACCTTCACGTGTGTAGTTTTACATAATGAGTACACACCGCACAAATCCTCAAATAGGACGGCTAGGGCTTCAGGTCTTGATAGGTTAATAACGACAGCGTTGTAAGTAACCCAGTGTGTAAGTAAAAAGAGAATAATAACGGGAATGAGCAGAAGGACGTAGAGCAAGTGTCACCGACTGGTACAAAGCCACATTGCGGAAATCCTTCAGAGAGTTGTCCTTATAACGTTACGTTATTGCACACAACAGCGCGCATACATCATTTGTAATACAGCTGTTACCAGCGCATAAACTGTTTCCCTTAAAAAAGAGACGAAGTAACGGTAACGCCGCGTTAGCAGCAGGTAACGTTACCCAGCGACGTTACCGCGGACTACTTTACGGAGCGCCGGCCGCTGAGCTAGCGTCCAGCTGGAGTCATACTTGAGTACAAAACAGAGTTGTTTACCAATTTAAACACATCCGAGTCGAAAAGTTACTTGTTGTATACACGTAAGTATAATAAAAAACTCACTTGAATATGTGTTCTGACGCCCATAGCTTCATTTTACAGGTCTTTCTGTCAGAAGCGGGGAGCGCGGCGGCGAAAGCGGGACGGCGACTCAGGAGGAAGGCGGAGGAATCTACACCTCCAGCCTCCTCCGCTGCTCGGTCTCTTCTTCGTTCACATATAAAGGTGCACTAGGACGCTGTCAGCCGCATTGCTGCCGCCTGTTGGTTTGGCGGTGAACACTATTCAGGGCAAGTCATGGAGCAAATTGAAAAGTGCATAACTAATTAAATGAAATACAATTAATGAAGTAAACAGTATCACACACCGGCAAACAAGCTGAAGCTCTGATTCGTCGACTGCTTTACTCCTTCACCCGGTGGTAGACATGTGTATGGCTGCTTTCACCGTGACCTTCACCATATATATATATATATATATGGTATTATACATATATAATATATATATATATATATATATATATATATATTGCCCACATGTATTACGAAAGTCTAACTCGAAAATAGTACCTTTGAGTGTGTATCTTGACAAATATTCTGCAAAGTTTCAACTAAGGCCTAATGACTTAACGTATAACTAAACAAATAAAGAAATGCCCCGTGCATTTACATTTATATCCAGTAATACTCAGATGAAACAATCAAGTTTTAGATTTTTATGTAACGTAATAAAGTCCTTGGTTGGTGTGGGCGGGACCATAGTAGAATCAATCTTGAATCCTCCCTTCTGATTGGTCATTTAAAAATCTAACGTACGGCGGAACAGAGACGTGACGCCAATACGTACATATCAGACCTGTCCTTGAAGCCACAACACAGGCAAGATGGTTGCATACTGGAGACAAGCCGGCATTAAGTAAATATAACGCAGACAAACTGTATTTCAATCAATGCGTTTCACTTGTTTACTTTTTTGAATGTGTGTATGTCGTTTAAATGAATATTGACTCTGCGCTGTCGAGCAAGTTCGTTTGTGTAAATCGTCCTGTAGCCTGACAGCTAGCCTGATAGCAATGGCTAGCCTCCAGCCCATGGCTGCATGGGACAATGCGTTCAATGTAAATCTGTACATTCATTGGCTGAAGAAATATTGTAGTATTCGTCAATTAATTATAACATGTTTGATGTTCAATTATCAGGCAATTCACGCATCGTTGGCTAATGTTCTTGACTGTCCTCTACCATTTAGCTACATTCGCTTCTCAGCGATCTGCGCAAGCGCAGTCCGCGCTGCGCTGAAGCCCACGCTAAGGGAGGCAGCGCTGAAGGCCTCTGAGTCGACTGTCAAAGTCATCAAACCCAAAGCCGCTGTATAATTAAGTAAGTATAAGCAGTGTGATGATATTCTTTAAATGATCGAATCCCTTATCGAGGGACTTGCATAAGTCTATTTAATGTTAATCATACTAAACTCGCAGAGGAAAATGATTCGCAATTAGGATAGTTGTTTGCATGCACCACTAGTGAACATGGATGTCGTATGGTATTGCTGAACCCAAACTTGCACTACTGGAGATGCTGATTTTGATGCCTATACTGTAAAAAACATCAGGCAGGGTGATTACACGTCAAACGTTACATAGAATATGAATGTTTTTCTCCATATTGCTTTCTTTTCAGAGACCATGGTGTAGATAGTTTGTGTTGCAGGCATGGAAATGGTCAGTCATACCCAGCCCCGATTCTGTTATTGGATGAAGATGGATGACATCACGATGAGGGTGTGAGGGTCCAAAGACCCCAACTGGATGCGCCATCCACCTGCTTTCATTTGTAACTGAAGAAAATGTATTAAATATATGGAAGTGGATATTCTTGTCGAGTTGTATTTTTTGCGATTTACCTTTTGTGGCATGCATCCTTCACAATCCACAGAAGAAAAACTAATCACGTGAGGCTTTCAGGTCATTCAAGATTTTATTTAAATACAACTAAACAAGTGCTTTCTTTGGAGGCAGCAGTGAGATGTACCAAGTAGGAAAATGGTATTTACATCATGGGTCAGAAATCGGAAGCGGATGATGAAGTCCTCTCCAAACGGGAAGACGGGGTTCTGTTTGATTTCACTTCTCCTTCAGAGCACAAGGTAGGATGGTCATCGTGTGAAAAATGTACATTTGTATAAACTGTCGACAGCCCTGAAATGCATGCATTGTGCAGTGGCGGGAGAAATGCTTAAATATCGGCTGTGTCGCTTAATGGACTTTTCTGTGCTTTCTATTACAGTACAATATGTATTGGTCTTCCAGCCGGTACCAAGCAATCTTAAGATTTTCTTTGCAGAGCGTGGTCTAACTTAATTCTGGTTAAGGGCATGAGGCAGTAAACACTCTACACTATGACAATAAATTGGAGCAGTGAATAGAAACTCAAGAGGACTGACCTCAAACTGAGATGTATTCTGTTGGTCCAATGATACAATTATATACAAACTATTGCAGTGTCATGGTATCCGTTTTTTCATTACATGACAATCTCACATTTTAATAGAAGAAATCCAACCATACCAACGACTTCCAAACGGAGCTGTTAGTCACTCAACATTCACAACGTTATTTGCAGTTATGTTTGGTATGAGAACATACAATCTAAGTTATTTTATAATTCAATGAGTGACACTTTGGGTAGATCTAATCCCTGTATAGACAATGAAACATTTGATTTGATGAACACCGTAATTAATAACGTAATACTTCCTTACATGGCATGCTGTTGAAGATGACCACCATCTTCGGGGCATCTCAGTGGCTTCATTTGACCCTCGTCAGTGCTAGGTGGGCCTCATGTTAACAGGTAACCATTTATTTTAATCCACAGGATGTGTCCGAGTGCCCAGTGCCCTTAAAAGTCATCTGAAATAAAGCTTCAACCCGTAGAAAACACTGCTCAACAACCGTTACCCACTGTCGGACGCCTCCGTCGCCCCAGCGAGGGCTCCATCAGGGACTGAAACGTTAATGTCTTCCTCAACGCCCCGCCGCCAACGCCACTCTCAGCTGTCTTCCTTCTCGCGGCTCATCTTGATCATGGTCTCTGGCGAGCGGTAGAGGAAGATGAGTTTCTCGCACATGGTCTCCTCCAGCTCCAGCTCGCCCGTCTCGCGCACCACGAAGATGTCGGTGCACAACTTGAGCACGCGGTCCACGCAGGGCAGCTCCTCATACATGATGGACCGGGAGATGCCGCTGAAGGACTCCCGGATGAACTTGCCCACCACCAGCACCACGGACATGTACAGCCCCACGATGCTGAGAGAGGAGAGGAGAGAGGGACGAGAAGAGAGGGAGAGAGAGGAGAGGGAGGAGAGAGAAGAGGGAGGAGAGGGAGGAGAGGGAGAGAGGAGAGAGAGGAGAGGGAGAGAGGAGAGAGAGGAGAGGGAGAGAGGAGAGAGAGAAGAGGGGACGATAGGTAGAGAGAAGAGAGGGAGGAGAGGGAGAGAGGAGAGGGAGAGGAGAGAGAAGAGGGGACGAGAGGTAGAGAGAGGAGGGACGAGAGAGGGACGAGAGGAGAGGGAGGGAGGAGAGGTAGAGAGAGAGGAGAGGTGGAGAGGTAGAGAGAGAGGAGAGGTGGAGAGGTAGAGAGAGAGGGAGGAGAGAGGGGAGAGAGGAGAGAGGGAGGAGAGGAGAGAGGAGAGGAGAGAGGAGAGAGGGAGGAGAGGGGAGAGAGGAGAGAGGAGAGGGGGGAGAGGAGAGGGGAGAGGAGAGGGAGGAGGAGGGTGGATGTTTGTATACGTCAGGGATGAGCTGATCCATTACATTATATACAGTATATCTTGGCTCCTTTAGACATATACAGTATGTTTTAAGCGGGTTCTCAAAGTTTTGACAGCTGAGGGCCAATTGAGGAACCCAGAATTTGACTGAGGGCCACCAAAGGAAAAAAATAGGCGGGAAACGCCAGTGTTGAAAAACAACATTGCACCGTGGACCTCTGGAGTGAGGTCTAAATCACGAAACTGAGGTTCATCCTTTCAAAGTAATGTACAGTCGGATCAAAAGTAACAAATGTAACAGGATTTAATTGAAAGCCAGAGAGAGTCGACTTTTCTTTTTATATTTATTTATTTTTGTTGAAATCAATATTGATATAATGAAAAAAAAAAAATCATTTATTTTCATTTTTCTTACATCTGTATGTCATTGCGGGCCGCCAGGAATGTTTCTGTGGGCCGCCATTGGCCCGCGGGCCGCACTTTGAGAACCAATGGTCTAAAGGTTTGGCTGGACATGAGGGATTGACCGCAGTACACTTTGCCTGTGAGTTAAACACCCTAGCCACTACACTGCCTTCATGGCGATATATCGATATAGATATAGAAATAGAGATAGATAAAGATGTATATATATATATATGTACACTTCATTTCCCGTGGGTTACCAAATAAGAAACCGGTGTGTATTATGAAACAGGGGAACTGCATTCCCGCTGTGACTGTCTGCTACCCACCCGTGACCGGCCAGGAAGCCCAGGCTGGAGGGGCTGACTTTCTCGTTGATCACCACCATCTCGATGCCCTTGCAGTCGCGGGCGGAGAGCTTGGGCCCCGGCACGCACTCCTCCACGCGCCACCACTGGTCCGCCTTCTCCTGGCTGCCGTTCACCCACTGCAGGCGGAGCGACAGTGGCCGGAAGAAGCCCAGCGTCTGGTAGTCGTCGGGCCGCTCGGAGTGCTCTGGGGGGTGGACGAGGGATGGGTGAGGGTCATGGAGGGGAACGACAGAGAGGATTGGTTTAGTAGGGTTAGAAGGAAAACAGTTCTTCCTCTTGGAGGAATAGTAATAAACGCTAGAAATCACCAATGGGCTATTTAAAGGTCCCATGACATTGCCACCCGGTGTGGTGGGATTAGCCGTTCCAAGCCGTTTTGGAAATCTGCCCCTTATGACATCACAGGTGGACACGCCCACCTGTGATGTCATAAGGGGCAGATATCCAAAACGGCTTGTACCAGCTAATCCCACCACACCTGTTGTTGAGCTTTAAAATCATCTTTGGGTGTTTGTGTGAATGCATCCTGAGCAAATAAGATAAACAACCCACCGACTTTCAACCTGGTTGCCATCTTGGATTCGACTCCTTTGGGTCCCCTGATGAACTTTGGCAGAAGGGACTGAATGATCCTGAACGACACAACGGCACCACAAAGGTTAATGCTGAAACACACTCAATTAAACCTTTTAACCTGACATCCAGTAATAATTTACCAAGCATCACCATATTTAAAATTGTGTTTTTGAAATAATGTATTAACTAAAGTGTTAAAATGTGGGCCGTGGACGTTTTATAAACTCATTGTTTCTCTTAAAGGTGCAAGGTCATCATCCTTGATTGTAAAAGCAGCTGCTCTCTACCTGAACACCAACAATTAGATTTATATAATTAGTTGAACACTTCAAGTAATCTTAGATCATAAAAAAAATCACTTAACCCTTTGAAAAGGTTCTAATAATGACTGAGGTCAAAGGTGGTTGATAGAACTGAGGTCAAAGGTGATCCCTCTGTGGGCACTCACACAGGCTCCTGGCTGGATCCTTTGAGCATCTGAACGATGCTTTCTCTCAGGGCGCTGTTCAGATACTTCACCGTGTGTTCCCCGATCGACTCCACGGTCTCGGACAGAGTCGCATTCCTGTGGACAAGAGAAGAGACGGTTACGCATCCAGTTTGCCCCTTTTGTTTCACACCGCACACGATGTGGTTTTCATAAATGATTTGCGCCAATCCTGTGTTGTTGTCGCCCACTAGTGGCTGAAATCATCATGGCACCTTTGCGTCATTCTAAATTGTGGAGCACCTTATAGTTTGCGCGTGCATAGTATGTACATACACTTCCTTAACACTTTAATTATGTATCTATATAAAATGCTATATCATTGCTCATCAAGAGGCATAGCACTATAACCAAAACACCATCTTCTCTCAACATCCCAAACACACTTTACTGTTGCGCTTCACAAATACAACAACAACAAACACCAGCGACCTCTGACCTGAGGAGGGTCCACCGCAGGGTCATGAAGAAGTAGGACGAGCTACTGAGCTGGCGGATCAAGGCCTCGCGGCTGGCGGGGCTGATGGTCCACGTGAGGCTGGCGTCGCTCTTGATCTTAGCGACCACGATGTCCTCCGCCTCGTAGTTCATGATGAACTGCATGGAGGCCTGGGGGAGAGGGGGGGGGGCGGGGGAGAGAGAGAGAGTGAGAGAGTGGGGGGGGGGGGAGAGAGAGAGAGAGGGGGGGGGAGGGGGGGGGGGGGAGAGAGAGAGAGAGGGAGAGAGAGAGAGAGAGGGGGGGGAGAGAGAGAGAGAGGGGGGAGGGAGAGGGGGGGGAGAGAGAGAGAGAGAGAGAGAGGGGGGGGGGGGAGAGAGAGAGAGAGAGAGAGAGAGAGAGAGAGAGGCGGGGGGAGAGAGAGAGAGAGCAAACGAGAGAGAGAGAGGAGAGAGAGAGAGAGAGTGAGATAGAGAAGAGAGAACGAGAGAGAGAGAGAGAGAGAGAGAGAGGGGGGAGAGAGACAGAGAGAGAGAGGGAGAGAGACATAAAGGCATAATCAAGTTACATTAGTAAAAGCATTGGAGTATCAATGTATTTGTCATAATGCAGTTTTACATTTAGAAAAGCACTTCAATTTGACTTTTGTCATCATTGTAATTTGGTTCGGTTTCACCCTCTAGTGATCTGTTTGCAGAATAAATAATAAAAAACGGGTTAGGATGGAGGGTTAGGGACCGGGTTAGGGTTAGGGTTAGGACTAGGGGTTGAATCAGGTCTTACTGGATGTGTTGCGTAGATGTTGGTGAGTCGCACAAAGTCAGGTTCTTTGTACGGCACCAGGTTCTGTTCCTGGGCGCTCATTGAGAACAGAGGCTAGGAACACACAAACACCACAATATGTTACAGAATGTACACACAAACACCACAATATGTTACAGAATGTACACACAAACACCACAATATGTTACAGAATGTACACACAAACAGGGTGAGCCACATGATTTACAATCCATCGTGTTAGTAGGATGAGAATTAGAACAGAAAAAAGAAACCTTGAAATAATTTTATTTTTTGACTTTTTACTAAAAAAGATCATCTGAGAATAAACAATTAAGTGGACTTTACAAAATAACGGGTTACATCTTTCAAACAATCGGATGCATCCTGTAAGCAATGACGGTCCATGACTTTTCCTTGCTCTCATCCTGACCTCATATCCTGCTATGCTGAGCTGGATGGAGACATCTAGCGGCTGATTGGTCACCCCGGCCGCGGACTTGACCAATGACATGAAGAGGAGCGGGAACCAGATGATGCTGATGAGAGCGAAGATGATGAAGCCTCCCATCCCGTACTTCACCAACCTCTTCTTCTTCTGCCCCGGGACGCGGGGGTACTTCTGGAAGTGGTCGAAGAATCAATACTTTGATTCTTACTCATTACCGTACAAAGCAGGAGATACATCTGGACTGACGATGAGGACAGAGATACATCGTGACACTCGTTATACTTTTGTGTAAAGTACTCTGTTTAAATTGACATGATATTGAGCAGAAATACTTTAGTGTGATACAAAGCTGCACAGTCAATACTGTAATACTTAAACACAACCCAGTGGATACTGGAATAAACTTGCCAATACAATATTTCAATTCACAGCATTATAATGTCAATTTTCTCAGCATGTTATTATACCTCTACTATTGATTCAGTGGTAACTGATCACTATACCTTTTCACCATTCCAATGTTCAGTAAGACATTGTGAAACCCTCACAACTCACCTTTTCCGACTCTCTCCCGCACTTGAGGATGAAGATGTTGGCGTAGATGTCGTCAACGCAGATCCAGCTGGAGAGGGACAGCGTGGTGTCGGTCCAGACCCAGTCCATCACCGCCCGCAGCTCCGTCAGGAACGGAACCATCCGGAACCTGAGGAGAGGGGGGGGAGGGAGGGAGAGGAGAGGAGAGGAGAGGAGAGGAGAGTAGAGGGAGGGGGGGAGAGGAGAGGAGAGGAGAGGAGAGGAGAGGAGGGGGAGGAGGGGGAGGGGGAGGAGAGGAGAGGAGAGGAGGAGAGGAGGGGAGGAGGGGAGGAGAGGAGAGGAGGGGGAGGGGGGGAGGGAGGGAGAGGAGAGGAGGGGGGAGGAGGGGGGAGTGAGAGGAGAGGAGAGGAGGGGGAGGGGGGGAGGGAGGGAGAGGAGAGGAGGAGAGAGGGAGGGGAGGGGAGGAGGGGAGGAGAGGAGGGGGGGAGGGGGAGGAGAGGAGGAGAGGAGTGGAGGGGGGAGGAAGGGAGGGAGAGAGGAGAGGGGGGGGAGGAAGGGAGGGAAAGAGAGGAGAGGGGGGGGAGGGAGGGAGGGGGAGGAGAGGAGGAGGAAGAGAGGAGGGGGGGAGGGAGGGAGGGGGAGGAGAGGAGGAGGGGAGGAGAGGAGAGGAGGGGGGAGGGAGGGAGGGGGGAGGGGTATGGAGGAGAGAAGGGGAGTCGAGGGGTGGGTGGAGAGAAGAGAACAGGAGAAGAGTGAACAGGATAGGGTTTGAAAAGAGAGAGAAGGGAGAAATTTGATTATAAAAATGGAAAGGGGAAGACAGAACAAAAATTCTTAAAAATATCGCCAATAAAACGAATACATTTGAATCTAAACTAGTACAGATTTCACATCTATTATAGTATTCCATTATCTTCATGTCAAGCATGGTGTGCAGTATAAATACAACCACACGATGTGGGTGTTTTTATGTATTTAGTTACACGCTGTAAACATTGAGCCGATAACCATCTTCCTATCAAGGAACCCCTGGGGTTGAACAAGCTCGCAGTACCCTTGGAAGAGGAAGAGGTTGATGTAGTTGTAGTTCTTGGTGAGGAAGTTGCCCAGGACACTGTTAGGGTAGCCACACTTGATCTGGTAGGCCGACAGTCCGAAGTAGATGCACTTGACAAAGTACCACAGCTGGGCAATGGGATTCTTGTTGAACCTCCTGTTGGAGGAAATGTTTCAGCGAGAATCCTCAACAAAGGTTAGAGATACATGTTTTCATACATTCACGGACACAGAGCAAGCCTCGTAAAGAGAAACCCACCCAAACAACCAAACCGCAAGGGAAACACGGGCTATAGGAATGGCTGTTCCTGATTAGATTGGTGGATGCTTTGAGTGCTTTCAATAGCGTGAGTGCTTACATTCTTAGCAATGGATCGCCCCAATGGGAATCAAACCCCCAACCCTGCCAGTGTTAACACCACCATGCCCGACCAGTTGAGCCTCAGAGTATGAACTAAACTAATGAATAAAGTAATGAATTAATGAACGATTTAATGAACGAATGACCGAATGAATGAACGAATGAATGAACGAACAAATGAATTAATGAATGAACAAACTAATGAATGAATAAATGAATGAATGCATAAATGCATAAATGAATGAATGAATGAATGAACAAAAAAATGAATTAATGAATGAACAAACTAATGAATGAATGAACAAACGAATGCATAAATGTATAAATGAACGAATGAATGAATGAACGAACGAATGAATGAATGAACGTCTGCCCCCTGACCTTTCGGTGACCCCGGGCAGGATGAAGAACATCCAGAAGTGGATCCCGAACACCAGCGCCACCTGGAACACGCACTTCCCCAGCAGGGACTTCTTGAGGTAGAGCGCCCGGTCCACGATCATGGTGCCAAACTGCAGCAGCAGCATGACCAGGAAGGCCTCGGGCACCGTGTCCTCCGACAGCGACTCCGTGAAGTCCACCGCACCGCTGTATTTCTGGGGACGCCACCACATTGACCACGCCCTCGTACACAAGGCTACCATGGCTGTCAAACCCAGTCGCCGGCGGCAACGGGGTCGGCCGTTTTGACCCCCGAAAGCGTTCGGAGGTTTGGGACGTGCAGTTTGTATGTCGAGTGGTTTTGTATGTTAATATACATTTTCAAGATATGTTGTTGTATGTTGGACGATTTGCATTGAATTGATTGGAGATCTATTCAATTGATTCCCTTGATTGGAGATCAATTCAAGGCATCAATGCCGGTTTTTAAGCGGAATTTTCCTCTCAATTAAAAAATACGTACCTTATCTCTGACCACTAGTGTGTGCTCATGAGCCTACTCTGCTTTATATACTGAATATATAGAGAAAAGAAGAGAATTGAAGGTAAGAGTTGCTTTTTACCCCGAAGGCCCCGTGACCGTATATGGTGACGATGAAGTTGACGACGTCGATCAGGAACATGAGGGCGTAGACGTCGCACACAGGGCTGTACTCCGGGTGGATGATGTCATAGAAGAACTGCCTGATGGGTAGGTAGATGTTCAGAGCGCTGCGGGGACAAAGAACAAAACGGGTCATTTGGACGTCTTACGGATTACAGCAAGTCTTGCATAGTCTAGTCTTACAGGTAAAGAGAGAGAGAGAGAGAGAGAGAGAGAGAGAGAGCTCAGCAAGCTACACACACTGTGATATGTGTTGATTCCCTTTATATCGGCACCTATGTTTTCACTCTCTTCACAAAGTCACCATTCTCACCCGGCACGATTTTAGTCATCAGAAAAAGCGGTTATAAAACATTTGACCAAAGATGGCCCCCTTTCACATGTTCATATTTCTGTGTTTGGTTTTTAACTTTTACGTTTTTTTTGCATTGTATTTATTTATGAAAGACAAGCTCAGGCATATACCTATAATGACGTGACACAAGATTACACTTAACAGAAACAATTTGACAGACAATTAATCCAAAAGAGGCCCAAACACAAAGATCTTAAAGGGGTGATATTACACCACCAGGCGTGAGCGTGATTAGCCATTATGATCCATTTGAAAATTGGCCTCTTCCCTGTGTTTTAGAGTCCACCTAGATGTACGACGGATAGATCAGCAACGTCTGCTACGGTCCACTCAGTAGGCTGTCAGATCGATCTATCCAGCGCACATCCAGGTGGACGCGCCCACTTGTGATGCCACTAAAACACAGGAAAAGGCAGGATTTCAAACGGCTTGACACGGCTAACCACGCTCACACCTGGTGGCGTGACATCACCCCCTTTTACAAAGAAACAGCAGAAGCCGCGCGGCGGCAGATGGACGTTGTCATAACCCGGCTCCTAGGCTATAGCAAATACGGCATAGGACAAAAGATGGCAATAAACTAATGAATTTATTATATTAACTTAAGACAACTGAAGTTATAAACACAAATGTGAAGTGTGTCAGCCAGTAACATGTAAATGTGGATGTGTGAACAATATGAGGTGTAAATGTTGTATCGTGAAAACAAAGCAGAAACAAAACAAAGAGAATGTGCTGCTGCTGGCGGGCATGCAGCCGAATGCCAGAGAGAGACCGGAGCAGAGTTGAGTCTGGGTTTTTATACTTTTAGGAGCACCTGAACCAGGTGCTCCCAATCCACTCTGGTGATGGTACCTTCAAGGACATAGGAAAAACAATAACTGGTCAACCACATCAACACTAGACAGGGACCGTCACAACGTACACTTCTACGACGGCGGCCTTCACCATCAGCATCCTCTTGCTGATCTGCTGCCTGATCCGCTGCTTCCGGGTCAGGGGGGCCTTGTGGGAGCGCCTCTTCTTGGTCGGCTGCTTCTTCGGCTTCCCCTCTCCAGTGAGGAAACACAGGCAGGACATTACTTTATCGCCCATGGCTGATTGGGTACAAGGCCTTTGGTCGTTAGAGTGGAAAATGTGATCTTGGCTGTTTTTAAACAAACCAACCGCCGAGATGGACTGCGATGATTGGACAGGAAAGCTCATTTAACAGGATGTGAAGAGTGTTGATCTCACTGGTACACCAGGCTACGCTACGCTACGCTACGCCAAGCTACGCTACACCACAGCACACCCAACTACCCCCCACTAAACTACACCAAGCTACACCACACTGCAGCATGCTACACTACACTACACCCCAACACACCCAACAGTCATACAATCAACAATGTAGGCTAAAATGTGTTTTAAAACTATGTCTTCATACCGTATTTTTACATTTGAAACCACAACAGCCATCAGGAAGGGCTATGAATACCGCTCATGTCGCTTCAAAACCCGACCGCATCGGGGGTAACACTCACCGCTGGGACCCCCGGTGTCCTTGGTCCGGCGGCGGAGGAGGGAGGTCCCCGACGCCGGGGCGGGCAGGAAGCCCAGGCGTCGGCGCCGCCCCCCCCGCTCGCTCGCCCGCTCCGCGTTTCCCGTCTGCTTCTTCTTCTCCACCTTCTTCTGCATCTTCTTGAAGAAGTCCGGCATCTCCACCTCCTTGTTGTCCCAGAGGCCGTGGCACTGTGGGGGGGGGAGACACGACGCACGGGTCCGTCAGACACGACCCCCCTCAACACGTTCTTTGGCGTTGTTGTCATTGTCGGCCATTGTTGGGAAAACAGACAAAGTCACCGTGTGGATTAAGCCAACATCATCCCTGTATGATTCTTAAATATACATTTATTTATTTTTCTAATCAATGCTGATTTCTTATAGATTCCGTGTTACCAGGTTACCATGACGATAGTATTTAGCTATGAAGCAGATGATTTGCAGGTTGATTAATAGTACTTAGCATCGTGTAGCATCTTATCCTTACTATCCCTGTAACGGACGGGGAACGGGTTATCCTAGTGGTTGTTAGTGCTTGGCACTTGGTTCTATGAACGTCCTCACTGTACAGACAGAGATAATTGTTTCACTTTCTTCCGACAAATGTACTTATAGTAAATCGCTTTGATAAAAGCGTCTGCTAATCGCCCTAAATGTAAATGTAATGATTCCATCCAAAGCTGCCCCCCCGCTGTAAACGTTGCCTTCAGGGGACGCGGTTCGGCGGGGATCGAACCCGGTACCTTGAGGATGGAGCGGTGGAAGAAGAGCGCCAGGAGCTGGATGAGGTCGAAGAGCACGTAGCCGTCCTTCTTCTCCACGCCGATGATGTTTGGCATGGCGAAGGGCCGGTCGGCGTTGATGCCGCGGTACGACGACGTCGTCCACGGGAAGAAGCCGAACTGGAAGAAGTACTTCACCACCACTGTCAGCTGAGGGCACAGCGGGGGACGCAGTCAGGACACTCACTCAATGTAGAAATATAATCCCATCCTTCAAAAGATTTGATAATTGCAAAACCAGATTACGACACTAACAGATAATGTCAGGTTCCTGGTTTCCTGACTAGGAGGCCAGGGGGATTCTGGGATATCAAAGCTTTTCCCTTCCATAGGGTCACTGAGGTCCAGCGAGGTGCACTCTGGGTAAAGCCCCGAGCAATACCATGTTGTATCCATCTGGGGTATCCCCAGCATATGCACTACGATCTTGTAAAGTACCTTCCACTGCCTCCTATTGACCGGCAACTATTCGGTCATTCAGAAGAGGCTTTGATCGGTAACATCAGTAAACTATCATTAACCAGCAGGTCGGGGATGGAGGATCCATACCCAGTACATCTGAGCTGGGAGGCCTCCAAACACCCTGAGCCGACGCCCTATCCTTCCCCAACGGTCACACACTCATACGGTACGGGGGGCGGCCACACACCTCTGTGTATACGATGGCGGTCATCCAGAAGCGCTTGGACGGCCGGGGCACCGACAGCATGGCCCACATGAAGATGAGGATGGGCAGGATGAGTGAGAGCATGGAGGCGGACATGATGTGGTTCAGGATGATGACGAAGTAGCACAGCATCTCCGACTTGGACACCATGGTGTTGTAGAGGGCGAAGGCCAGCTTCAGGTGCTGCGGCAGCTGCGTGTAGAACCTGTCCGACTCGGAGATCTCATCGTTCTCGAACATGCTGGGTGGGTGGGGGGGGGGGGGTTTGAGAAGAAGACAGGGAGAGGGAGAATGGTTGTGGTTAATGTTACGTTGACTTTGTTTTGTCTCTTTGGTTTACCGTTTATTCATTTTTCATCAAAAGTGAGCTCCATGTCATTAAGGGTCAGGTGAAGGGTTCTTGCTCAAGGATGCTAGATATTGGGGATCAAACTGTCAACCTTTCAACACTATACTATCCTGGCCCAAGTTGCATATTTAATTTGTGAAGATATTACGCAGATTATTATGAATCACATGATGATTAATACGATTGGCCTTATCACAGGGATCGTCTTCAGCATTAATGTTAGCACCTGTTTTATTATCATTGTTCTTATCATAATTATTATTATCATAGTACTACTGACTTGTTCAGCAGCAGCTCGCTGGCGGTCAGGTTCCTGGTCTCCTGACTCAGGGGCCTGGGCGATGCTGGGACATCAAAGCTTTTCCCTTCCATGGAGTCCCTGAGGTCCAGCGAGGTGCATTCTGGGTAAAGCCGCTCATGGTCCTCCGGTCTTTCCCACGTTTGCTCCTCATCCTCCAACGCCTGGAGACGGATCTTCACCACCTCAAACCACACCTCTTTGTCCTCCTCTTCCTCACATCGTTCCGATTTGTCCTCCTCTTCGTCACGTTGCTCCGATTTGTCCTCCTCTTCGTCACATTGCTCCAATTTGTCCTCCTCTTCCTCACATCGTTCCGATTTGTCCTCCTCTTCGTCACGTTGCTCCGATTTGTCCTCCTCTTCCTCACGTCGTTCCGATTTGTCCTCCTCTTCGTCACCTTCCTTCTCTAGCTCTTTGTTCCCCTCCTCCTCTTCCTCTTCCTCCTCTTCTTGACTTTCCCCTTGAGTTTGGGAAACATCACCCGGAACACTTTGGAAGAGAGGGAGAGAGGGAGCGGTGAATCCACTGATAAGTTCAGTCTGTTTCTGATTGGCTGTTTTTATAAAGCAGGGTGTGGAGAATAGAGCTGCTGTTTTTACATGAGGAGATCTTCCCAATGACCGATCTCCCACTAAACATAAGGAGAATCCTTTCAGTTATCAGTTCTACATTGTGTCCACTACGCTTGCAGCAAAGATCGGATGAAAAACTTTTAAGGATGCAACATTTGTGTAGGGTGACACAGCGCTAGAAAGGTCTACATCCGATTCTGTCATCAAATATTATCAACAACTACCCAGAAGTCCACCACCCCCACCAAAATGACTATCACCACCCCCACCACAATGACCACCACCACCCCCACCACAATGACTATCACCACCACCACCACAATGACTATCACCACCACCACCACAATGACTATGACCACCCCCACCACAATGACTATCACCACCACCACCACAATGACTATCACCACCACCACCAAAATGAACACCACCACCCCCACCACAATGACTATCACCACCACCACCACAATGACTATCACCACCTCCACCACAATGACTATCACCACCTCCACCACAATGACTATCACCACCCCCACCCCAATGACCACCACCACCCCCACCACAATGACCACCCCCACCCCCAGTTGACTGTGACCCAGGGGAGCCTTCACCTGGGGGGGGCGTCCTCGTCGTCCAGGGAGCCCATGTCTATGCGGGGGGTCTTCAGCAGCCTCCGGCGGAGCTGGTCGGCGGCCGGCTGCAGCCCGGGGAGGTCGTCCAGCTCCTCCTGGGTGGGCTGACGGGACCCTAGCAGGGTCTCCTCCGTGGCACAGCTGGGGGGGCCGGGAGGAGCAGCGTGGTCGGTGAGAGAGGCACACCCTAGAGCCATCCTAGACCCATCCTAGAGCCATCCTAGACCCATCCTAGAGCCATCCTAGACCCATCCTAGACCCATCCTAGACCCATCCTAGAGCCATCCTAGACCCATCCTAGACCCATCCTAGAGCCATCCTAGAGCCATCCTAGAGCCATCCTAGACCCATCCTAGACCCATCCTAGAGCCATCCTAGACCCATCCTAGACCCATCCTAGAGCCATCCTAGAGCCATCCTAGACCCATCCTAGACCCATCCTAGAGCCATCCTAGAGCCATCCTAGACCCATCCTAGACCAGTGTTAGACCCATCCTAGACCAGTCTTTGACCCATCCTAGACCAGTCTTGGACCCATCCTAGACGAGTCTTACACCAATCCTTTATACTTGAAATACACATTTAAAAAAAATAGAAAAATCATTAGAATTAATTGAAAATATATTTATGGTTAATATTGTTCAGTAAATATGTCATTATGGCCTGTTTGTGTTTGCTGAAGCAGCGTTGGGGACTTTTCTTTCACCGCGTTCCCCGCTGGGTATGGCCCTGCAGTAATAATTGTGTCCAGAGGGGGCGCTGGTACTCTGCTCAGCCGCCCCGCGTGTATTGATCTGTTTTTCACCGCTTGATGAGAGCTGGTCTGAAAATGG
>NC_136941.1:1271236-1413201 GCF_949987615.1 Pollachius pollachius
CACACATGTGCAGTGCTCAATATTTTTCCATTTTCCTTGTGGAGCCTTGATCAGTGTAACACAGCGAACAGTCTTTACAGTAAACTGCTATAAATCTTCACATTCAGGTCTGTAGTTTAGCTGCAGCTACTTCATTGAGTGAAGGCACATCCCTGTTGGTCGGTGTCATCCTGACCTGGAAGGCTGTCTTCTTCTTCGGTGCGGCCTTCTCCTCCGCCTTAGTTTCCTGCTCTTCCTCCTCGTCATCTTCACTGTCACTCTCAAAGAGGTGATAGCCGCAGTTGTTTTCCACTGGAGGAAACGAAGCAGTGTCAGACAAACTGTTATCCTATGTTAAGGTGAATTAAAAATGGGCTGAATATGAATGCAGTACATTCAAATTAAATTACAAAGTGATCTAACACAGTCCCACTTCCATAGATTTTTCGACGGATTTTGTCTTCCGTTTTGCCTTTGATCCTAATAACCTTGCTTTCAATGTTTCTCCTTTTCTTAGTGGATCAAATTTTTACGTTTAGCCTGCATGTCAAGCGTATCATGATATGGCAATAGGCGTGGAACTCTGTACAAGCCTGCATAGGCTTCGCTCCCGCCTTGCACAGACGTTGTCATTAGTGCTGAACAAAAAAACTCTAAAAGACTCTAGGACGACCAGCACCTCCAGGGGCAGAGACCCACGGCTTCCACCATTTCCCGGCGTCCATCTTGGACTTCTCATCCTTATCATTAACATCTGGAAGGAACAAAAACAAAGCTGTTGGTCCATCCCACCGCCCGTCTGTCTTACTCATGCCACCGCGCTCCCAGCTGACACAGACGCATCGATCAGAACACCCGTAGCACCGATCGACCAGGCAACTGATCAGGTCTTACCAGGTGGCACCAGCTCCGCTGCGGGCAGCTCCTCGCTCGGGGACTGAGGCTTCTGCTTGGACTTGATCTTCTCCATCCTGGGGGGGAGCACAGGGAGACACAGTGAGCTGAACCGGAGCTGGATGGGGCCTTTTTAGTGTGCGAGAAAATTCAGGACCCCAGAAGGCCCTGGTCTTCTGGTATCCCTTGTCTCAGCGACCTGCAGGCGTGAGCAGCACTATGGCTGTTGTTGTTATCGCTGTATTGATGCCATTTATTGAAATGGGGTTTCTGATGTCTGGCTCGCTCCGGACTTATGAGCACTTGGGAGAGCCGACCTTTCCATTGACCCCTACAGCGGCCTGCACTTGTCTCAGGCAGTCCAGCAACACAACATACATTTACAGTTGCTTCTATATCGATTTGAATCAGGTTGTGCTCAGCTTGGTGGTGATATAAGTCACGGAAAGAAATCAGCTTCAATTAACTACAAACACACCGCCCTCTACAGACAGACAGGCAGGAAGGCAGGCAGACAAGCAGGCAGACTGAAAATAGACAGGCAGGCAGGCAGGCAGGCAGACAGACAGACAGACAGACAGACAGACAGACAGACAGACAGACAGACAGACAGACAGACAGACAGACAGACACACACACACACATGCATACTTGCATACATTCAAACATTATAACTCATATCTGCATGAACAACAACAGCTACTTGCTGGGACAAATCCCTTCGCTGATAGAGAATGAGTTCCAGCCTTTTTCTGAGCACTGGGAGGTTTATCGGGCGTTTGCGCTGTCTCTGCTGCAGCACATGACTTCGGTAGGAACAGCCTGGACATGTGGAAGGTTATGAGCACTTTGGAGCATCAACCTTTCCATTGCCTGCACTCGTATCTCGCCGTCCTGCCACACTTCCATTTGCAGTCGCTTCCATATTGATTTTAAGCTTCGGTTGGTGCTCAGCTTTGGTAGTAAGTCGTGCACACCCTGCTGAATTAACAAATGTAAATAACGACGGAGATATCTTTGGGCGTTTCGCAAACGACTGTGCAGAAAAAGAGAGTGTCGTTAGCCAGGCGGCGGGGAGCGGCTTGGTGCTGAACGTGAGGTCGCCTCAGCGGTGGGAGGTCTTACTGTTTCTTCAGCGTCTCCACTGACTTCTGCTCCAGCTCCAGGCGGGCCGCCACCTGCTTCTTGATCTTGGCCTCCAACAGCTCAGCGCCCCTGGGAACACACGGGGGGAGGGGGGGTCATTCACTCGCATCCACCCGCTGCTGCTTCACACGACACACGTCGTTCAAAGGTTTTACTGTTCAAACCTAAACACCATTACCTCCGTCTATGTTCAAACCATTTCATTTTACCCAGACAGTTTGGCGTGTTCTTCTAGCCTTATGTCTTGTCCATTATAAACACATTTTACTTCTAACGATCCCTGGAAGGAGGGATTCTGAGTTCCGTCTCAAGCTTTGTTCCGTGACGATTTTATTTTTTAATAATTTCGTTTGAATTGATGATCACATGTTCCCTTGTCCTTTGGGGGACGGGGGCGATAGGAGGGTAAATGGACTGCATTTATATAGCGCTTTTATCCAAAGCGCTTTACAATATCGCCTGATATTCACCGATTCATGCACACATTCCCACACCGACGGCGGTGTCCACCGCGCAGGGCGACAGCCAGCTGGTCAGGAGCAGTCAGGGTGAGGCGCCTCGCTCAAGGACACCTCGAAACTCGGCTAGGAGGAGCCGGGGGTTGAACTAGCAACCTTGCGGTTACCGGCCGACCCGCTCCACCTCCTGAGCTACTGTCGCAACCCGAGGGTCATCGCACTTGGCCTGTGAAGCCCTTTGCGGCCGTGACTGCGATGGAGAGTGTACAAAACACTACAGACCGGACCAGAGCGAATGTGACGGACACGTGAGGGGAGCCAATAGGAAGGAGCGAGAGGAATGTGTGGGCGGGACGGACCTGGAGGCCAGGATCTTGGAGGCCTTGAGGTCGGACACCACGTACAGGAAGTAGTAGCTGAGGAAGACCCGCCTCTGAACCAGCAGCACGGTGAAGCAGATGGCGTCCCACACGATGCCCGCCTCGCCCTCCGGGAGCTCACAGTCGTCATCGGGCTCCGCTGGACGAGGGGAGGGGGGGGGGGGGGGAAGAGAGGGAAGAGAGGGGGTAAGGGGGGAGGGGGGGAGAGGAACCAGGAGTAGAGAGACAGTCGCGGGGAGAGACAGAGAGATGGATGAATAGATAGATGGATGGATGGATGGATGGCTGAATGAGCGATGTATGGATGAATGGATTGATGGACGGACGGACGAATGAATGGAGTGTGACAGACTCACGGACGTTGTAGCCCTTGATGGTACAGAACATGCTGAAGGCCTGGATGAGCCAGCAGCCACGCCTCAACAGGCTGTCGAGGTAGGCACAGGAACCCAGCTGAGAGAGGGAGGGGGGGGAGAGGGAGGAGGGGAGGGGAGGGGGGAGAGAGGGGAGGGGAGGGGGGGGAGGGAGGGGAGGGGAGGGGGGAGAGGAGGGGAGGCAGGGGGAGAGAGGAGAGGAAAGGAGAATAAAAAATTTTAAACAATGAATCTAGGACAGAAAGAAAGTCAGTCCAGTTTGTCAGCCACTTGCACTCGGACGGAAATATTACGACAAAAGAGCGAACTTCACCCCAGGCACAGGCTTGTTTCTCAAATCAGCTTTCCTATGCCTCTGCTCCGGTGGTTCCCTGTGTGGGGTCCCGGCGCCTCAAGGGCTTGAAGGACCACGCAGAAGCTCCGACGCAGTCGTGAACCTGCTTTGGTTCTGCGTCGGTTTTAGTGAGCGGACCAATCTATCGCCTCGACGGAAGGTTACGATTTTTTGGGAGGCGCACGTCCGACTCTCGCGGTGGACGCAAGGAGGGTCCGCGAGGACGTACGGGGTGAGTATCCCCCTTGCGCTGCGGGAACGTGGGACCATAATCAGCCCCTCCAGAAAAATGTGGAGTATTTTTGTGGTTGTTGCGGCCAAAAATCCTTGATTATGCGGCACGTTTTCTTTAAAAATGCGATGAAATATGCGGCATATTTATGCAACTTTATGCGATGAAATTGCGGGAACTTGCAAAAAATTGCGGGAACTTGCGAAAAATGCAGCTTTTCAATGACGTTCGCGTCGCATAATTACGTCACTTCATAACGTTCCCATGGCAACAGGGGGAAATGGCTGCTGTTGTATGAAGTACTTTCTGCTAAGATATATGTGACTGTTTTGCAACAAAAATGCGGGGATTATGAAATCATGCAAGCCCGCATATTTTGCGTGGAAATCGGCAATTTATGCGTTGAAAGTGCGGCATATTTGAAAAAATGCGGCCCCCGCATGAATATGCGGACTTTGGCTGATTATGCGTTGAATTATGCGATCGCACAATCGCGTTTTTCTGGAGGGACTGATAACCAGCCCTTCACTCACAGACAGCAGGTTCTTCAAGGCGATGACTAGGCAGGTGTAGCCGATGAGCCAGTCCCACAGCCGCAGCACGTGGCGAACAGGCTGCATGAGCAGGCTGCTCCCGAACAGCATGAAGTAGAAGCAGGCCACCAGGTATCCCAGGCAGAAGACGCTGATGCGCGTGGTCCCGGTGATGAAGATCAGACACAGCACCAGCCAGAAGAAGTAGCTGAACATGAACACCTTGGCCATGTCCAGGTAGGACCTGGGGGGAGGAGAGGAGATGGGTTCTTCGTCAGGTTTAGGAGCGAATGGATGAGGGAGCGGTTTGTTGTGACTGTATTGATTTCAAGTTGTGCTAATGTGGCGCTTGAGTTCACTATTTGCGCTCTTCATTTGTTTCGTAGTCAAGTTACATCGCATTACAATGTACAATACAGTATCACAATAAACTGAACAGCTTTCCAAAAAGATGTCCTGCAATTAACAACACACATATTCTCTTAATGATAAAATACAACAACTTAACAACAATTTAAAAAAATATATACTATAACCGTTGTTAACATTCACGTCTGTTCACATTAACGCACATAATTGAATAACATACCAGCCAAAGGATAAATCCTTTTGATTGAATATGTAACAGGCCTTGTTGAATGGACAGTGGGATTGTTGTACGGGTACTGAGTACCACAGTGGGCCCTGACACACAGCAGCACCACATCCCTGTTCTCCTACCGTACCAGATCCATCCCATAACACCAACACCACTAACCCTCCAGAAGATAGTAAGTCATATTACAGTGGCATGCTGTATCTTGATAGATCACAGCAAGCTACTGTATTTACATGATCCAGTAACAATACTGTAAATAAACAGTACCCTACTGGCGGTACTTTACCGTAATGGGACCGTTTCACAGTGTGTGAGCCCTGACCTGCAGTGCAGGAAGTTGTCGACCGGTATGAACTGGTTGATGCAGCCCGGGTCCAGACTGCGGCTGATCTCCACGTTGTCCCCGGCCAGGAGGCGCACGGCCGCCCGGTTCTCCTCCTCGAACACCTGCCACTGCAGGGAGGAGCACAGCAGGAGCAGGTGGTCGTCTGGGGAGGGGGGGGATGAAAGGGCTTGAATTAGCCTAGCTTTTGCCAGACCAAGCTCAATCGTAGATTGACCGCTTGAATTAGCCTGGCTTTTGCCAGACCACACGTTCAGCAGGGGGGGGAGAAGCCAGCTTGGTGATTGGCTCCCGCAAAAAACGCATCGGAAGCAGAAAGAAATGTTTTGCTCCTCTCTAGACCCTTGTGCAGGGCGACCTCAAATCAACGACATAATGGGCGGGGCTACCCAGTCTAGGCTTGAATACCAAGGCTCACATTTCCCATGCACGGAGAGATGAAGTGGTGAATGAATGTGCTATAAAGGCCGCTCCCCATTTCCCATGCACGGAATGGACGGATGAATCACTTTGATGAATCATTGCTTTTCCATTTTTGATTCTAAGGAGACGAGGAGAACAGACTATAAGATGAGGAAAGGGAAAGAAATGAGAAGTGAAGAGAAGGCAGAAAAGCAAGAGATTGCTTGTCTGTGATTGATCAAATCAAACATGAAACGCTGATTACATGAAAAACGTGGAAGAGGGGGCAAGACGTCAGCACAGGTGAATGAACTCACAGAGGATGAAGGAAGGGTTGGGCCTCATGGCGAAGTCGGGCATGAAGAACCACTTGATGACGTTGGAGGTCAAAGGTCGGAGCGCGGTCCTCCAGGGATAGTCTGAACAGAGGAGACACATCAGGTCACGCTAACACTACTAAAACATGGATTTCTTTAACATGTTAACATGCAGTGAAGTGCATGAATGACTGCAGTTCATCTGTTTATACGACAAACGTCAGAGAGCCCTGGGAGAACAGCAGCACACACAACGACTAACGGACTGCGACGATTCTCATCCGTTATTGACCGCCCTCACAGAGGAAATGTGACGGGACACCGGTAAACAAACCGGGATAAAACACAAACATGGTGAAGGACAAACCTGCCGTAGGTTGTTCGGGGCGGTTATGATCGGTCTTATGTCTATCTGGGCCTACGGTCTTCTGTTCAGGGATCACAACCAACCGACCAACCAACCAGCAAACCCTCTACAGACGTACCGACGCAGAGAGCGGGGGGGATCCCGACACAGAGCAGGTACTGCAGAACCACCAGGCCCGCCGTGAAGCAGCAGTACTTAGGCCACACCTCCCCGATGGCCTTCCTCCGCCTCCGGGACAGGACGGCCAATAGGGCGCAGGAGTGGAGGAGGGCGTAGAAGTCCATCCTCTGGCCGACCACGTTGACCGCCACGATCAAGGTGATCTGAAGCGCACAGAAGAACGACTGGATGCAGTTATACCGCGCTTTTCCAACCGATGGCCGCTCAAAGCGCTTTACAGTACTGCCTCCCATTCACTCGTTCAAACGCCGACGGCGGGGTCAGCCACGCAGGGCGACAGCCAGCTCGTCAGCAGCAGCCAGGGGTGAAGCGTCTCGCTCAGGGACACCTCGACACTCCGGGGAGCCGGGGATCGAACTAGCAACCTTCCGGTTACCAGCCGACATGCTCTAACCCCTGAGCCGCATGCCGCCCTGCTAGTGTGTCGCTAGTGTGTCCGGAGGTGCTTTTCTTTTTGCAGAGCAGGGAGACACCCACCTCCAGGCCGAACTTGTAGTAGCAGAAGTTGACGAAGTACTTGAGGCAGGGCACCACGCCGTGGTCCAGGTGCTGCCGGCCGACGCCGGGGAAGATGACGCTGAAGTGGTGGGCCTTCAGGTCGTTACGGAGCCGGTAGTACAGCTGGTGGCGGTGCACCGTGGCCTCGAACACCAGCAGGCCCAGCACCATCAGGTGGTTCTGGGGCGCAGGGGCGGTGCAACGCAAAGGTTAGCGCACAGCGACGTGGAGCGCTTCGGTCCATGTCACTGGAACCTTAGGCTTAATAAAGCAACATGGTTGTTTTATGTATTTCTCTGGTTATTCTACTGACCTGGTTATATAAATAAATAAATATATATATATTTATATATATGTATATACATATAGAATGTATTTTCCTTGAAGTATTTCAATTGCTTAAGATTATGGATAATCAACTCCTGAAATACCAAACTAATTAAAGTCTCTTCGAGCCAGAAGGAATACCTCGAGTTGATTAAGCTTTCAGAAGAGGATTTGAAGTGCATTTCTATAGTTAGATTTGAAACAAACTTTACACGCTTAAAAGTTTGTTCCTCCGGCCACACGATTGCTCAAAACAAATACGAGGCGGAAGGAAGTGAAATCCCCTGGATGCCCGCCAGCCCGGCCGTAGATATCAATCCACAGGCATGACTATGAATCAAAGGCCTAATCTGTGAGGCGACACAACAGCCCTCAGCGGTTCACCGAACCCGGTCGGGGCCGGTTCTCGTACCCTGAGGCAGGGCAGGATCCCGCCCTCACACTTGCGCAGCGCGCCGCACCAGAACACGGGGTCCACGGGCTCCAGGTAGAGCAGCGAGCGCCCCAGCAGCTCCTCCATGTTGGCCCTCGCCTCCCCCCCGGAGTCCGAGCTGTTGGACGGGCCGAGGCCCTGGGGGGGGGGGTGGAGACACACACCGTCACACTGACGCCTTCAGACACACTTTCACACACATACTGCTAAAGCTACTCCCAGTGAATTCAGAGGAACGTCATTAAGGAGCATGTGCGTGTACTTTGTGTTCAGGTTCCTGGTACTGGATTGCATCAATACGTCTTGTCTACTGTGTCTGTGAACTGGGGTTGAACGTGCGCCCCTTTATTTGGGAAATTGATTCTCTTCTATGAGATCAAATCAATGGCACTCTGGAGCGTCTTGTACATGGAGCCCTACATATGTGTGTTAGCATGCTAGCTGTACAGCATCATTCAGATTTAGTTGTAGCCCATAATCAACTATTCTCTCTCGTGACAAATACTGATGAATTACCTCTCCCTCCCTTCCTCCCCCTCTCTCTCTCTACCTCCCTCCCTCCCCCTCTCTCTCTCTACCTCCCTCCCCTTCTCTCTCCCTCTCTCTCTCTCCCTCTCCCTCTCTCTCTCCCTCTCCCTCCCTCCCTCCCTCTCTCTCCCTCTCTCTCTCCCTCCCTCCCTCCCTCTCTCTCCCTCCCTCCCTCTCTCTCTCTCTCCCTCTCTCTCTCTCTCCCTCTCTCTCTGTACTCACGGCGGTGCAGTTGGAGGAGAAGTCCAGGGGCTTGATGACTTTGAGCTGGTAGAACATCTTGCACACCACCATGACACACGCCCACACGGCCGACACGTTGGAGGCTGTGGGCCGTAACCGTGGGAACGGGAGGGCGAAGGCCCAGAGGACCAGGAACACAAAGTTCATCAGGGAGACCTGATGGAGCAAGACGGAGGGAAGAACCGGGGTCAGAACCTCCCTTCAGACATAAGAGGAGGTCTCAGTCCTCTAATGCAGATCCATGCCTGGACGGGACACCATTTCCTCCTGCTAAACAAAGACAAGACTGAATCAATTATTTTGAGTGCCAAAGATGAAAGAGTTGAAGTAAACTCAATCATTGAGGACTCAAGACTCTGAAAGCTTGATGTAGTTATGGATTCTGACCTAAACTTTAATAGCCAGATAAAGCCCATCACACAATCTGCCTACCCACACACACACACACACACACACACACACACACACACACACACACACACACACACACACACACACGCTCACACACAGTCAAACACAAACAAACACACACACACACACACACACAGACACACAAACAGATACACACAAATACACACACACACACAACAAGAAACACACAGACACACACCCACACACACACACACACACACGAACACAAAAAAAACACACACACAAATACACACACACACACACACACACAACCAGAAACACACACACACACCCACACACACAAATACACACACACAAACACACATACACACACACACAAATACACACAGACAAACAACCAGAAACACACACACACACACCCACAGTACCAGAAACACCCACACGTACAAATACACATACACACACACACCCTCAAACACAGCCATACACGCACACACACACACACACACTCACACACACCCCCCCCCCCTCCAGACCCCCACCTCCTGCAGGGAGGCCCAGATGATGCCGGAGGAGACGATCTTGAGGCTGTGCAGCTCCATGAGCCTCCAGCACATCACCTGCACCCTGTGGAGGCCGGCCAGGCCCTGGAACAGCAGCCGGCTGGCCCGGTCCACCATCAGCCCCCAGGGGTCCGGCCCCTCGCTCAGGGGCCCCTCTGGGGGCAGAGGGGGGGGACAGCACGATGGATCCAGTCCATCACAGATCACAGCACAGAGAACGTCCAACCAACTGCGTTCACTGTAGAGTGTGGTTTTACTGAGTGATGCTGAAAGCCCGATTTGCAATAGAAGACCAGACTGCAAAATAATAAATAAATAAATACTATAGTATATGATTAATATTGTAGTATTAAGCATTACTTGGTATTAAATAATTTAAAAATGACTCAAAACATTTTTTTTTGAGTCAAATATAAAATATCTGAAATAACACACACAGAGGGAAAATACACGAGGGTATATGGACTTATAATAATATGACACTAATAAAATGTCCATTCTCGAATCATTTTTCCGCAAACAAAATTGATGCTCGATCACGTTGGGCCCCTGTTACCTTCTTCCTCCCCGACGGAGGCCTCCTTCTCCTGGGAGGGGGCCCGGCCCGTGCAGGAGGGCCCTTTCTCCTGGGAGGAGGCGCGGTCGGTGCAGGAGGGCCCTTTCTCCTGGGAGGAGGCGCGGGCCGTGCAGGAGGGCCCTTTCTCCTGGGAGGAGGCGCGGCCCTTGCAGGAGGGCCCTTTCTCCTGGGAGGAGGCGCGGTCGGTGCAGGAGGGCCCTTTCTCCTGGGAGGAGGCGCGGTCGGTGCAGGAGGGCCCTTTCTCCTGGGAGGAGGCGCGGTCGGTGCAGGAGGACAGCCCCACGCTGTTCAGGGTCTCCTGGCTCCGTCCGTTCATCTGCTCCTTCACCAGCCTGCGGACAGCAGCGGCCCCTGCGTGAGCCTCATGGATGGACGTTTGTGCTGCAGGTCAAGGCTTCAGAGCTGAGGCTTTAGAGACTCATTCGGACCAATGACTCGTCATTGGTCCTCTCATTCGTTTGTTTGAGGCTTTTTATCGTCAAAGTCCAGATTAAAATGGATGCATTTCCGGAAATAATCTTTAGGACAATAAAGTGTCATAAACTAAGCAACATGCATTTTATCGACATATAATTATAATTCATCTTACCTTTTCTTGAGCTTTTCCAGGTTTTCTTTAATGCTGTTGATGGAACCGAAGAGAGAATGTCAACATCACAAGTCCTACAGTCTCAATGTCACAGCGAAGGCGTCTCTATTCTGACGGGCGTTAGGGTGGGAGACTACTACAGAGCTACACAACACGAGCAACAAGCAGCTAAGCAAAGTGTGCGTCATTCAAGCGTGTGTGAGGCAGAGCGTAAGCGTGAGCGTTGGAGGCCGTTCGTGAAGACACAAATGCAGCTCTTACATCTCGGATATCACATCCATCGAACCCTTCAGCCCCACCTCCCTGGACAGAGAAGAGATTGACAGGTGAGACGACAAATCACATGTGGAAACAGTAATATGTTAGTGTTTTTTTACACAATTCCCTCCGTTTATTGTTAGTGATTCCCTCTGTAGGAAATGTGTGCCGCCCCAGGAGAGGTGTTTATCCGATTATTTCACTCACCGGTTGACACAGAGCTTTAAGTATTTATGGAAATGGATGATATAAAATCCATTATCTGGGCACATTGAGTAGCTATAAACACCCCCACACACATGAAGCCGCGGACGTGTGGATGTGTTTGTGTGTGCGCTCGAAGATAATCCCCCCCCTCCACAACCACACACACATACGCACACGCACATACACACAAGCACAAGCAAACATGAACACACACAAAAACACACACACACACACAAACAGCTAGAAACAAACACAAGAAAACATGACCCCACAGAAACACACACAAGCAAACAAACACACACACACACACAAACACCTAGAAACACACACACACTCACACACACCATAATCACACACACTCACCCCAGAATAACATTGACACACACAAGGCTGACCTGGGGACGAGTCTTATGGGGACGTTGTCGAGGTCGGTGAGGAACAGGAAGTCGTCGTTGAAGTAGTGCAGCTGCAGGATGCAGGCCAGCAGGAAGGCGGCGGGCAGCAGGATGCGGGCGAACAGCTCCACCGTGTCGTAGCGCTCCAGCCCCAGGTCCCTCAGCCTGGACCACCCAGGGAGGAGGAGGGGACACCCAGCCAACATGAGTACCAGACAGAGAGGTACAGCTAGCATCCAACCAGTGTAGTGCAGCTAGCATCCAACCAGTGTAGTGCAGCTAGCATTCAACCAGTGTAGCGCAGCTAGCATCCAACCAGTGTAGCGTGGCTAGCATCCAACCAGTGTACCACAGCTAACATCCAACCAGTGTAGTACAGTGAGCTTTGTTAAACACATTTATGTCTGACTCTTCTTTAAACACATTTATGTCTGACTCTCCCTTCTTTCAACACTTTTATTTCTGACTCTCTCTCCTTTAAACACGTTGGTGTCTGACTCTCTTATTTGAAAACACATTTATGTCTGACTCTTCTTTAGAAACATTTGTGTCTGTGACTCTCTCTTCTTTAAACACGTTAAGGCCAGACTCTCTCCTCTTTAAACACGTGTATGCCTGACTCTCTCCTCTTTAAACACGTGTATGCCTGACTCTCTCCTCTTTAAACACGTGTATGCCTGACTCTCTCGTCCTTAAACACATCTGTATACGACCCCCTTCGTCGCTCACCCTTCCTCGGACATGCCCGGGATCGCCTGCAGCAGTCCGGATACGGTCCTGAACTGGTACATGTAGATGGCGATCAGCACGAACATGGAATAGCCTACCACCACCGCCCAGAAGGTCTTCAGGATCCTCCGCCAGACGTCGTACCGGACCTGGAGAGAGAGCAGAACCCAACCGTTGGAGAGACGGAGGGGTGGGCAGGGCCGTACGTTTGTGTGTGTGTGTGGGTTTGTGTGTGTGGCGGAGGGTTTGTGTGTGTGGGTTTGTGTCGGTTTGAGTGTGTGTGGATTCGTGTGCCGAGCGGGTTTGTGTGTGGGTTTGGGGTTGTGTGTTTGTGTGGGTTTGTGTGTGGGTGGGTTTGTGTGTGTGTGTGGGTTCATGTGTGTTTGTCGGTTTGTTTGTGTGTGGATTTGTGTGTCCGAGCGGGTTTGTGTGTGTGTCTGGGCGTTGAGGTTGAATAGGAGTTGTTATCCAGCGACTTAAAAGTAATGTTTTGGTCTGAATGAGCTCGATGTACTGAGTTTCCACAGCGATCAATACCTTCCTATCGTGTCTTATCAACACCTTTTTCCCATAAGTGCTATAGCTTGATAAAACAATATGGTTATACGTTGCACCGAAATGTCAATAAAGAACAAAACGATTTAAAGCACAATTGACTCACTTCGGGCTGGAGTGGGCTTGAGCTTACAGGCAACACTTTGGAGGATTTAACGATTAACAATTTAGATTTCCAGACTCTATGTATTTATTTCACAAACACTTATTTATCAATCCCCATGGGGAATTCCTCCTCTGCATTTAACCCATCCTTCGCTCAGAGCTGTGAGAAAAGGGCCGCTGCTTCATAGAGCGACACCTGGGATCCAACCCCAGGTACAGTGCCTGTGCCTTGCTTAAGGGCAGAGCAGTGGGACAATCATAACCCTCAAAGAAGAGTCGTCCCCTGGGGTTTGAACCCACAACCTTCTTTATGTGAGGCAGCAGTGATAACCAATGTGCAACTGTTTATTATTTGATTAAAAACATTCCATTTGTTTATATCGGGGTGATTCCTCCAATATCATACAAACAAAATGGCGACCGTTTGAAAATGTCCGCACCCCTCTTCATCATCCAATCGGAGCGGTTGTTTAACAGCAGAGCTGCTGATGTGGTTCTAACACAGATGGAGGATTCATGGCGTCATCTCCGGGGCTATTAGGGGCCCGTGTGTGTAAGTGGCTCCCAGAGATGTAAACGGTCAGCAGAAACTCAAGAAGAGCTCGGAAACGGGGAAAACGCTGGTGAAAATGTTTTTATGAGTCACAATCAATACCCTTAACTGTAAGGAAGGCCTTCACAAGTGTTTCGCAGCATGGTATGGTGTGGGTGTGTGTGTGTGAGTGCGTTTGTGTTTGTGTTAGTGTGTGTGTGTAAGTTTGTGTGAGTGCGTGTGTGTTTCAGTGTGTGTGTGTCTGTGTGCGTATGTGGTTGTGAATGCGTGTGTATGTTTGAGAGCACAGAGAGACACAGAATTGGATGTGAGAATATTGAGTCAGCTCAATGTTGACTCAATATTTTCAGTGTTACCGTGAATGGCTGCTTTGTTTTACAGTGAAAAATGTCTGATCGATCTTTTGGATAATGCATTTGCTTCTTTCAAATTATGCATTAGCATGTCTCAAACACACACACACACACACACACACACACACACAAGTCACCCGTGTCTGAGATGTATTTACAACACAGAGTTTGGGGATTTTGTGTTCAACTTATTGATATTTCGTTTTGGACGGCCCACAGGCGTTCTGATTGGATAATACTGATTATGCCAGCAAGGTTCCTTCTCAATTAGGATTATTGATTTACTGTTCATAACGCAGTGAGTCGTTGGTCTGATAAAGACAGAGTGATATTTTAGAAGGACTCACGTGATACAGCACAACACACAGGAGGAAGAGGACAATGTATAGGATCTTGTAGACCACCACCTGATGGGTGAACAAAATGTAGAACAACTCATTTTTACTTTTACATTTACATTGAGGGCGTTTGGCACACGCTTTTATCCAGAGAGACTTACAATAAGTCCAATGGTCGGAAGAAAGAGAAACAACAATACATCGCTGTCGGTGCAGTTAGGATCTTCATAGAACCAAGTGCCGAGCGCTAACCATCACTAGGTTAACCCACTCCCCGTATATAACAAAGATAGCTAGGATAAGATGCTACACACTTTTGATGAAGTATCTTTCATCGTTGCATAACACCAGGTACAGAAAGGGCACGGCTCCATGGTTGACATCAATTCATGTGTTCATTGGTGATGTATTTAACTGTATTTACAGATCATTCTAATGGATTACTACAGTCACATACATACATTGATATTCATTCATAAATACTTTTCCTAATTGACGGACTGCATTTATACTGCGCTTTTCTAAACAGTGGCCGCTCAAAGCAATATCGCCTCACATGCACCCGTTCACACACCGACGACGGAGTCGACCGGGGATCGAACTGGCAACCTTCAGGTTACCGGTCAAGCCGTGCTACCTCCTGAGCCACATCCCCCCCCCCCCTAATGAATGGGTAGCGGGTCCCACCTTGCCGGAGAAGCTGATGACGAAGAACATGGAGCAGCAGAAGAGGATCCAGTACTTCACCAGGAGCCCCTTCACGGCGGAGACCAGCATGGCCACCAGGGGGGAGGGCTGCTCCTCCTCCGCTGGAACGCACCGCGCGGAGCTCCGTTAAACACCGGTAACATCACGAGGATCATCCGTTTAAAGACAAACTCAAAGCATCAGCAACATGGGGAAACAATGACACATTCACCCGTGTAATAGCATCAACCTGGGTCAACCTCAGACTGGGTAGGTGAACAGGTTAGCTCGTTAGCCTAGCTCGTTAGCCTAGATCGTTAGCCTAGTTTGTTAGCCTAGCTCGTTAGCCTAGCTTGTTAGCCTAGTTTGTAAGCCTAGCTCATTAGCCTAGTTTGGTCGCCTAGTTTGTAAGCCTAGCTTGTTAGCCTAGCTTGTTAGCCTAGTTTGTAAGCCTAGCTTGTTAGCATAGCTTGTTATCCTGGCTATTTAGCCTAGCTCGTTAGTCTAGCCCATTAGCCTAGCTCTTTGTCCTAGCTCGTCAGCATAGCTCATTATCCTAGCTCTTTAGCCTAGATCGTTAGCCTAGCTCGTTAGCCTAGCTCATTAGCCTAGCACGTTAGCCTAGCCGATTAGCCTTAAGGGCCCTCTACTGACGGCCCTGAGGACAGGAAGTGATGCAGAGGGGGGTTACACGAGACGACTTTGACTTCATCGAGGGACTGGGCCTTCATCATCTTCTGCTCGTGGATCTCCTGCAGCTGCTGCCGGAGCATCAGCCAGAAGCTGAAGGTGTAGAAGATCTGAGGCCCAAGCAGAGAAGACAACAGCCGGTTGTAACATGGATACCCTTTGAGATTATACTGCAGGGGGTTTCCTGCTTAAATACACAGATTATACAACCATGTTCAATGTTTCTGAATCCCCTTCATATTAACCCAATCCAACAATGCACACTACTGTTTTTTGTTCAACTTTGTCTGAATCCTACTGACCCTAGAGAAGCTTCCCTCCCATCCCTCCCCCCTCTCCCATCCTTCCTCCCCCCTCCCATCACTCCCTCCCCCCACCCACCTTGGCGGCCAGGTGCACACAGGGCGCCGGGTGGTAGCTGTTGAGGTCGAAGTCCCCGACCACGGCGAGCGGCAGGCCGGGGTAGAGCTCGTTGCGGTGGAGGCGCAGGGCGCTGACGAAGCCCATGACCAGCAGCACGGAGCCGTACACCGCCAGGAAGGGCGCCGACAGCATGGCGTAGCGCCGGCGGTCTCTCATCATCCAGATGATGCAGGACCACACCAGCAGCGCGAAGGTCAGCCAGCTGTTGTAGGTGATGCTCCAGATCTGGGGGGGGAGGGAGGGAGGGTGGAAGGGGAGGGTGAGCGTTGGGAATAGGAGTCCCATTCCACTGGGATCGATCCGGTCTACTGGTAACACTGGTATAGGGAGGAACGCTGGGAATATAAATCCCAATCCAATGGGATTGGCTCCCATTAACACCGGCATAGGCAGGAATATTGAGAATAGAGTCCCAACCCACAGGGATTGTTCCTGTCTCCCATTAACCCTGGTGTTTACTGCTAACCCGTGGTATGGTGTCTTATGGTGTCTTATGGTGTTTCTCTTTGGATAAAGGTTGGGCACCCCGTACCATACGTGATGTATGAATTCCATCCTGACTCAACGGTTGATGACAGCCAACAGTCAGCGACTACGGTACCTTTAAACACCTTCGGCCTGTGAGGAAAACCTTGCACCAGTGAGGAAACCTTCAGGAAGGTTTCTTCACTGGTGGAACGGACTGGGTTCCGTCTTGTAGACGGACCAAATGTTCTAACGGACTGCATTGATATAGTACTTATCTAGCCAGTAGTGCTTTAAAAGGTGTTCCGGCCTCATACTGCCCATAAACACACACACACACACACACACACACAGACACACACACACACACACACGCACACACACACACACGCGCACACACACACACTGGAGATAAATGCCTTGCTCAAGGACAGAACCTTACGACAACAGACTGCAGGTATTGGGGATCAAACCCAGTGCCCTTAAACACAGGACAACCTCACTGGGTGACCCTTTTCCACCTTCTACCAGGGTCACTGGTTTAAAGACACAGAGGGGGGGGGGGGGGTCTCTCTCTCACCATCATGATGATGAGGCCGCTGACGTAGCTGTGCTTCTGCAGCAGCCGCCCCACCACCACCAGCGCCCCGGGGCCCGTCGGGGCGGGGGCCGGGCCCTCGGACCCCAGCCCCGTGCCGGGCCCCGTGCCGGGACTGCAGGGCTCCTCGGCCCCGGGCCGCCCCCACTGGGGCTCGTCTGGCGCCGCTGGGGGGAGGACACAGAGAGGAGGAGGAGTTGGAGGAGGTGGATAGGATGGATAGACGACGGAGAGATGCGAGCGGAGAGCTGAGTAAGGCGTCAAGAGGGATTTGTAGTCGCTGTGACGTGTTCGTTCGGGAGCTGCGAGGAGAGAACGGCGTTTAAAGTCGCCGTTTTCAGAACATTGTGTGGAATGCCTCCCCTCTGCCTCCCTCCTCTTAGCGGCCAGGTGCACACAGGGCGCCGGGTGGTGGTCCATCCCTCCCGAGTTTTATGCTCAAATAACTATTGTTGCTATTTGTTTTACATCAACTAATATTTTACTGCTTTTATTGATAAAGACCGTCATGCAAAATTATGAAAATCAATGTTGCATGACTTGGATCAAATCATCTTCCGCCATTATCCAACCAGCGTGAACGACGAACGAATAATTGAATCCCAACACTCACCAACACACCAACACGTTGACAAATGAATGTTTCCTGAAACTCGAGTTGGGATTAGCTCAGTTTACCTAGTGACGGAGATTCTTTCTCATCGTAGAGAGGGGGGGTGTAACAGTTGGTGTAGCCCGCCCCTCCCAGCAGAGAGCCCAGCTCGTTGCCATGGAGATCATGCCAAGAGCTGCCCATCAGCAACACCATTGGCTGACGAAAAGAGAGAGAGGTCAATCACAAGGGTCTCTACAGTCGGCTAGCGTGTTTGTCGATAAAGTTTTCAATTTTGACCACGAGGAACAACCAAACATCCAACGTGAACTAAAGCTTCAAATGGACAATGGTCTTAAAACAGTTGTTTAGTGAAATAGAAATTCACTAAACAACTCTTCTCATCAATAAAAAACGTTTGCGTTATTAATATTCAACCAAGTACATTTTGCAACAAGTGGCGGTTTAGCTAGTGATGGGTATTATATTAAGAAGGCTGCTTGAAACCTGTGATACCAATAATGAATATCCAGCCTCTGTTGTCAGTCTTGTAAAAACGCCATTAAACATATCCTCTGGTGGCTCATCGCTAAACGAATGGGCCCGTTTACAGCACTCCTGGTCACATTAATGCTAAAGCCTGATGCACAACACAAACAGAACAATAGCTCAGTTCACCTCATCGGGAAGATAGGTTTCCTCGTCTGTACTGGTCAGCAGCTGAAGGTAAAGAATACAAGAATATACTGTATCAACGCAGAATGGATGATCTGCTGGCGAAAGGTCAACGGAATATGCATACAAATGTATGGAAACTGGGAGGGATGTACTGGGGTGGATTTGCTGTTTAACCAGTGACTACGATTGCGTAAATGATGTTTCTTTAGAGCGACTGCAGGACACATTAAGGCTTTTTCCAGTGGCCACTCTATATGTAAGGTAAGGGTGGTTTCAGGGCTGTGATGTACAGAATCCTAGCCTTAAGTGCCTTTACCGTAAGGCCCTTAAAGCTCTGGTTGTTTTTATACAAGGGGGCCACGCTGGGTCAGCATAGGGTGTGTGAATTAGGTAGCATTAATGGACAGGAACGTAATGGAAAGCTGCATTAAGGCTGCTCTTTATCATAGACAGGGGCGGAAAACAAGATCTTAAGACTCATTTTCTGGCAATTGCATCCAGCCTGTTAAAAAGCACATTCAATAGAACGATGAATATGAAAGTGCATATAGAAACAGGATATATTATTGATTAAAGGAAAGGCTTTCTTAAATTAATTATCCTGAGATATTTGTCATCGCACTACGCCAGATAAACTGGTTTTCCGTCCATGCTCGGGTTTCAGCCATTTTCTGTATGCCTGGAAATCCAGAGCCACATCTAGAAAGCCGTAGGGTCTGGCAACGAGTAAGGAAAATGGCCCAACTCGAGGGGCGGCACCAAGCATGCATTTGAAAATATCGCTGCACCCAATTGGATAGCACTACGACCAATCAGAAGAATACAAGGGGTGATGAATCCAGACCAGCGGAGCTAACCAATAGAGAATCTTGCCCTATCCGGTCGGTAAAACAGCAACGCTTTTGGCCCGCCTATATCAGATACACCGATGTGATTGGTTAATGTTTGGATCCAGGGGAATCGGGGAATGAGTATATTGCTCGTTCCCAGAGTGACTCGCTGAGCAAATTCAAATTGTGCTCTCGCGAGAACTCTGGATTTCCAGGATGATATGCTGTGGCAAAAACTCATACCTTACTTTCTCTAACCGCAACCTCCTGAAGAGGATACATCTCAGACCTCCTGAAGAGGGAACATTTGTGGGTACAGACCTCCTGGAGAGGGTATATTATGGGGTACAGACCTCCTAAAGAGGGAACATTTGGGGGTACAGACCTCCTAAAGAGGGTACATCTCAGGTACAGACCTCCTGGAGAGGGTAAAGACCTCCTGAGGTTATATTTTGGGGGTACAGACCTCCTGAGGGTGCATCTTGGGGTACAGACCTCCTGAGAGGGTATAATTTGGGGGTACAGACCTCCTGAGGATGTATCTCAGGTACAGACCTCCTGATGATATATTTTGGGGGTACAGACCTCCTGAGGGTGCATCTTGGGGTACAGACCTCCTGAGAGGCTAAAGACCTCCTGATGGTATATTTTGGGGGTACAGACCTCCTGGGGATGCATCTTGGGGTACAGACCTCCTGAGAGGGCATATTGTGGGGGTACTGACCTCCTGCTGGTCCCCGGCCACATAGAGGATCCTGGAGAAGCTGGGGGGGAGGTCAGAGTTGGGGTCCAGTTGGCTCTCACAGTCGTCCTCACAGTCCACCGACTCCTCAGACTGAGAAACACAGCAAAGTGGTGGAGAGCTCTCCTTTTGAATCGCTTATAGCCTGGTATCACCGTCACACTGAGGCTAACACTCTATCACCACGCCTGCCTTGGCTAGCCAGCCTGCTTGGGGAGGGGTTCAGTGTTATTATTCACTCAATGGTGATTTTGATCGTAGTTTAGGGTTAGGGTTAACCCTCAACCCTAAGGTTTGGGTTGCAAAAAAAAGTTTGCAAAGCCAACTCCAATGAACTTGCAAGTACATCTCTAGACAACATCTAGCTAATATATAATGCAGTCGGAATGAAGTCCTATCTATTCTCTCTAGCAATAATCACACCAACACACAAACACACGCACGCACACACATACGCACACACAAACACACACACATGCACGCACACACACACACAAACACACGCACACATGCACGCATACACACACACACACACAAACACACACACACACACACATGCACACACACACAAACACACACGCACATACACACACACACACACACACACCTCCTCGTCGGGGAGGTGGACCCATCTGTGCAGCAGCGCCACCAGGGTGTAGTAGAGCAGCAGGAGGACCAGGGGGTTCACCAGGTCGGGCCAGCGGACCTCAGGGTGCAGGCGGAGGGAGTGGGGCTCCGAGGCGTTGGTCCGGATCACCCCCGTCATCCCAAACACCCTGGGGGAGGGGGAGGGAGGGATGAGGGGGAGGAGGAGAGGGAGGGAGGGGGGAGGGAGGGAGGAGGGGGAGGAGGAGAGAGAGGGAGGGGGAGGGGGAGGGAGGGAGAGGGAGAGGGAGAGAAGGAGGGAGGGGGGAGGGAGGGAGGAAGGGAGAGGGAGAGAAGGAGGGAGGGAGGAAGGGAGAGGGAGAGAAGGAGGGAGGGGGAGGGGGAGGGAGGGAGGGAGGGGGAGAGGGGGAGGGAGGGAGAGGGAGAGGGAGAGAAGGAGGGAGGGGGGAGGGAGGGAGGAAGGGAGAGGGAGAGAAGGAGGGAGGGAGGAAGGGAGAGGGAGAGAAGGAGGGAGGGGGAGGGGGAGGGAGGGAGGGAGGGGGAGGGGGGGAGGGAGGGAGGGAGGGAGAGGGAGAGAAGGAGGGAGGGGGGAGGGAGGGAGGAAGGGAGAGGGAGAGAAGGAGGGAGGGAGGAAGGGAGAGGGAGAGAAGGAGGGAGGGGGAGGGGGAGGGAGGGAGGGAGGGGGAGGGGGGGAGGGAGGGAGGGAGGGAGAGGGAGAGAAGGAGGGAGGGGGGAGGGAGGGAGGAAGGGAGAGGGAGAGAAGGAGGGAGGGAGGAAGGGAGAGGGAGAAGGAGGGAGGGGGAGGGGGAGGGAGGGAGGGAGGGAGGGAGGGGGAGGGGGGAGGGGGAGGGGGGGAGGGAAGGAGAGGGAGAAACGGGAGGTGTATATAACAAATGTTTCATTAGGCGTGTTTTGGTTGTCTTTTGGAGCCTGGTCTTAGAGGATGAAGGTTTCTTGGCTCAGGTTGTAGGACGGGTTGACTGGCAACAGAAGGTTGCTAGTACGACCTCCGGCTCCTCCTAGCTGAGTGTCGAGGTGTCTCTGAGCAAGGCGCCTCACCCTGACTGCTCCCGACGAGCTGGCTGTCGCCCTGCGTGGCTGACTCCGCCGTCGGTGTGTGAATGTGTGCATGAATGGGTGAATGTTAGGCTCTTATTGTAAAACGCTTTGAGTGGCCACTGGTTAGTGTATGAATGCAGTCCATTCTCCATCATACCCATAGTATTTCCGTTGTTTACATGATCTCTGATTCCAATGGTCCAATTACAAAAAGCTTTCCATTTTTCCAAAGCACTCAAGTGTATTGTGCTTCATTATAAAGTTGAGAAAACAGAACTGTCCACAGTGTACCGTCAGCGACCCTTGAGCAGGATGTTCAAACCCTCACCCCTAACCCTGAGCTTCTGGGTGATATGCATATAAAATTCTGTGCAAATCTTTTTGGAAAACAGTGTCTGCTCAAACTGGTAGAATAGTAAGTAATGTGTAAAATAGTAACAGCAAAAAGTAGGTTTCATTCACGGTTACGTTGCTTTGGGCAAACGCTTCTGCTGAATGAATAAATACACTTTTCAAAATAGACTGAAGACGCTTGTATCCAAAGAGACTTACAACCATTCATGCACCCATTCACACTCCAACGGTGGTGACAACCACGCAGGGCGACAGCCAGCTCATCGGGAGCAGTCAGGGTGAGGCGCCTTGCTCAGAGACACCTCGACACTCAGCTAGGAGGAGCCGGGGATCGAACTAGCAACCTTCAGTTGCCAGTCAGCCCACTCTGCCTCTAACTCTAACCCTAACCCTTACAACTGACATCCTGTAAGATCAGACTCCAAAAGACGACCAAAACATGAATAAGAAAACATTTGTTAAATACACCTCCCGTCCTCTCCTCTCCCTGTCTTGAGAGCCGGGGATCGAACAAGCAACCTTACGGTTAAAAGTCAACCCGCTCTACCTCCTGAGCCACTGCCGTATACAGTAATATGTATAGCTAAGGCAAGGCAAGGCAACTCTATTTATATAGCCCTTTTCACACACGAGGCAGACTCAAAGTGCTTCACGTAGAAACATTGTCGTACAATTAACACAAATGAGATAAAGGCATCCACAGATAAAAGGCGACCCGGTGCGGCCCTACCTGGCGTAGATGTCGCCGGGCGGGACGGTGGCCTGGGCCAGGGGCAGCTGGTACAGGTAGAGCAGCAGCAGGTGGCCCGCGCTGAACAGGGCCAGCATGACGCACAGAGAGCTGAACAGCAGCAGGGAGAGGGCGCGGTGGAACACCCACCACCACACCAGCCCCAGGAACACCAGGAAGTACACGCAGGAGGTCAGCGAGGGCAGCATGATGCCTGGGGTCACGGGGGTCAGAGGTCAGGGGGTCAGGGGGTGAGAGGTCGGGGGTCAGGGGTCAGGGGGAGGTCATTCAGGGAGACACGTGTATGGGGAGGCATGGACTCTTTTTCACTACACACGTACACACGCAGGAAGAAACACACGCATGCAAGATGCACACACAGTTTCACAAAGATTTCCACACGTTCAAACACAACCTAAGTGTTTGAGTGACTTTCTGAAACACACGCGGATGCTCTGTCCCACTTTCGTTTTTTTTTTTGTTGAACTTTTACGGTGTTCGGAAAAGTACAAAATCACCTCGCCAAGCAATTGTTGTTATCATGTGATGCTGAATGTTTTATCCAACATTACGGAATCTTCTCCGTGCTCACACTCGCACACTCGCACACACACACACACACACACACACACACACACACACACACACACACACACACACACAAACACACGCACACGGGACAGAGCACAGATCCCCCCCCGCCACCACCTCTACCTGCGAGCCCCAGCAGCACGGTCACCACCACCTTCCCGGCCGTGGTCATGATGGCGGACAGCAGCAGCCTCAGGCCGGCGGCGAACACCAGCAGCTTCTGGACGAACTCGGGGGGGCCGGAGCTCGCCGCCGCCGTGCTCTGGTCCGAGCTGTCGAAGGACGACCCCCCCGTGATGTCACTTCCTCCCTCCGACTCCGTGTCGGAGTTCTCCGCTTCCTGCGGGGTAGTGCACGATCAGGACGCGCTGAATCCTACCAGGTTGTTCTGCAGTTTTACGTCAGACCTCATGTCACTTTGACGCTTTATTAAATCAAACTTAGCTAACAACGTTTACAATTATCCATCATTAGAATCGGAAGCAAACCAGACACACACCGGTCACGTGGCCGGTGTGTGTGCTTGCGCAAATGTGTGTTTGTGTGTGTGCTTGCATGCATGTGTGTGTGTGTGTGTGTCGGCACAAATGTGTGTGTGTGTGCGTGTGTGCATGCATACGTGTGTGTGTCTGTGTGTGTGCGTGCGTGTGTGTGTTTGTGTGTGTGTGTGTGTGTGCCTGCGTGCGTGTGTGTGTGTGTGTGTCGGCACAAATGTGTGTGTGTGTGTGTGCGTGCGTGCGTGCATGCGTGTGTGTGTGTCTGTGTGTGTGCGTGTGTGTGTGTGTGTTTGTGTGCGTGTGTGTGTGTGTCTGTGTGTGTGTTTTGCACCTGTGTGTGTGTGTGTGTGTGTTTGTGTGTGTGTGTGTTTTGCACCTGTGTGTGTGTGTGTGTGTGTGTGTGTGTGTGTGTGTGTGTGTGTGTGGACCTCGGGGTCCGACAGGTGGATGCCGTTGTCATGGAGACCGGTTTGGGGCGCGGGGTGCAGCAGCTTCCCCAGCAACCGCAGGACGAAGAGCGAGGCGGCGGACAGGAAGAGGTCCGGGGCCAGGAGGCGCACCACGTTACCGGGGTCCACCGTGCTGAACCTGGGCTCCACACGCACACGCACGCACGCACGCACACACACAGGTGCAAAACACACACACACACACACACGCATGCACGTACGCACAAACACACACACACACACACATACACACACACACACACACACACAGGTGCAAAACACACACACACACGCACGCACGCACACACACACACACGCACATGCACACACATGCTTGCTCACACGCACACACACACAAACACAGGTGCAAAACACACACACACACACAAGCATGCACGCACGCACGCACACACACACACACACACACACACACAGGTGCAAAACACACACACACACACAAAGACAAAGACACACACAAACATAGACACACCCATACAAACACACACACACACAGACACACACACACACAGGTGCAAAACACACACACACGCATACCACACAGACGCACACACACAGATGTGCACACGCTCACATCACACATCAACCATAACTTTGTTTAAGCATGTTAATGTAAAATTGTTACATACAAATTTGTGAATATGGAAATAATAGATATTCAAAAAGAAATCGTACCTTACAATTCCCAAATGGTAAAGGACAACATCCCAGTGAGCGCTGTCTGTTGAGTAAACAGGATGCACAGTGGATTATTAAGAACAGCCTACTAAGCACGTACAGTACACAGTAGGCATATGGTGCATTATTTACCTGCGTTACGCGTCCGTTATTTTGGCTGGGCCAACTAATTGGAAGCTCACACAAACTGTGTGAGTATTAGAAGAAAATTTGAAATGCTGCATGTTCGCTCACTACCCTAAATGTGATCAAATCAACGATGTTAGGCTGTAATTTCTCCTGAATAAGTACGAATTGCAATTTTACTTGTGGTTTAAGGCAGCGAACACCTTTTCAACGCGTTACATCGCTGTGCAACTTCGTACGAGTGTATCAGTCTGGGACATGAGTGTTTCAAGACCGCCCCCTCAAGGAGCCTCCACGTTGGATTGACGGGACGATAACGGACGAATCACGAGTGGACCCTGAAGCGCTGATTATGGCCCCACGTTCACGCAACGACCACGCAGACGCTCCGACGCAGTCCTGAACCTTTATGGTTCTGCGTCCGGTTTTAGTGAGCGGACCAATCAGAGCCCTTGCTGCTGCGTCGCCTCGACGGAAGGTTACGGTTTTTGGGAGGCGCACGTCCGACCCTTGCGGTGGACGCAAGTACGTAAGGCAGTCCCTCCAGAAAAATGCGGAGTTTTTTTGGGAATGTTGCGGCCAAAAATCCTTGATTATGCGGCACGTTTTCTTAAAAAGACGTTCACGTCGCGTAATTACGTCGCTTCATAACGTTCCCATGGCAACAAGGGGAAATGGCTGCTCTTGTGTGAAGTAAACGCAACATTTTTCAACTTTCTGCTAAGATATATGTGACTTTTTTGCAACGAAAATGCGGGGATTATGAAATCATGCAAGCCCCGCATATTTTGCGCGGAAATCGGCAATTTATGCGGTGAAAGTGCGGCATATTTGAAAAAATGCGGCCCCCGCGTGAATATGCGGACTTTGGCTGATTATGCGTTGAATTATGCGATCGCATAATCGCGTTTTTCTGGAGGGACTAGTAAGGGGTCCGTAACCCCCTTGCGTTGCGGGAACGTGGGACCATAATCAGCCCCTGAGGTGCGTGGTGCGGACCTTACCGCTGCGCGGGACGTAGGCGAAGGGGATCTGCATGAAGCACTGGAGCGCCAGGAACGTCAGGCTGGTGTAGACGACGGTCCGGAGGAAGCCGCCCGTCTTACCTGGGCACCGAGCACAGACAGACAGACACACATCATCATGATCCACAGACAGACAGACAGACACACGTCATCCTGATCCACAGACAGACAGACACACGTCATTCTGATCCACAGACAGACAGACACACGTCATCCTGATCCACTGCTGGACAGACACGCGTCACACTGATCCACAGACAGACACACGTCACCCTGATCCACAGACAGACAGACACACCTCACACTGATCCACAGACAGACAGACACACGTCACACTGATCCACAGACAGACAGACACACGTCATCCTGATGCGGTACGACTTCAATCACCCCGTATTCTGAGCGTGTGATATGCTTAAATGTAAACATTACATTTAAGCATATCAAGCATATCACAAAAATATAAATATATTTTTAATTTATGTTTTTAATCCACTTTACTGACATTATTTACTGTAAGAATTAGAGAAGAAAAGTGTAACGACTACAAACACCCCGTTTTCTGAGCACGTGATATAATAATATTCAAATATTTTTCGTTTTTTCAATGATTCATTGATATTAATCCACTTAGATTCAAAACATTTGACGGTTATAAAATGCATAGCACTAATCTTAATATTTTTACCATTCTTTACTATAAGACTTAGAGAAGACAAAATTCAGGAGTATTAGAATGTAATATAACCTGCTTTAAATCAGAGCCAGACACACAGACTGCAAACACAGAAAACATAGCACTTTACCACATAACCTTTATGACAGGATAACGGTTATTAATCAAAGTATCACAATTGCTGATGACTTTGAATTGAATCTAAAAAGCATGAAAATTGCCCAGAATTGCATCTTGGCTGTCTGTATTGTAACTTTAAACAGATACAGAGACATTTGTTTTCAGTCTAGGCCGGCAAACACCCCCCCGCTGTGTGGGACTGTGGGGTATTGACAGCATGAAGGAACAATGCATTAGAAGGTGATATTGACCAACATTAGCCCAGTCAGCAAATGTGTTTTTGATGATAAGGATTTTAACTGAAAGCCCCCTTTCGCCTCTTTCCTCCCTCTCCCCCACCACTAAACCCTGATAATCCCACCCACTCACATGCACTCACACGCACTCACACGCACTCACATGCACTCACATGCACTCACACGCACTCACATGCACACTGACCAATGGGCTTCATGCAAACTAAATGAGTATGTGGCCCCACGCAGGCGGACTCACACAGAACACACAAACACACACACACACACACACACACATACACACACATACACACAAACACAAACACACAAACACAAATGCAGGTGCGCACACACAGACACACGCAGGCAGACGCACACACACACGCACACACAAGAACAAGCAGGAGGACTCACCCAGAACACACACACAAACACACACACACGCGCAAACACACGCATTTACATACACACAACCAAACACAACCACGCAGGCGCGCAAGCACATACACACAAACACAGGCATGTACACCCACACAGACTCACACAACCAAACGCACACATACAAACACAGCGACACACAGACCCACATGAGTATGTGCGCAACCAAACGCACACACACACACACACACACACACACACACACACCACACACACTGAAAGACAACGACCCACATATGGGCCGGACACACACAGGCTCAGGAAAGTGTAATGGAATAACGCAATGACTCTCAGCCTAAACTTTACGGTTCGATTACTCAACAGCCTTCAAATACAAGAGGCACAACTCCTACCTGTTAAATGAATACATTAATTACTTTATTCCCTGTATTTGGGGAGCAGTGACAAGAGAAAACGTACACACCTCGTTACAGTCATTCATGCACTGGGCCAGTGATGGGAAGTAAAACTCTGTGGTGTGACTGCAGCGAAGACACCGGCTGAATCTCCCAGCCGGCCGCTGGAGCCAGAGGCATGGAAAGTGAGGCCCAGAGAAAAGGAGAGAGAGCCCCGACCAAATGCTGACACCACAGCTTTTAATTCCATGCAGTAATTACCAGGCTATGTATAATTGATTTGACTGATCTGACCGCATCCCTTTACAAAGCACTACTCTGAGGGAAAGGCATAGATGCTTTAATTCATCCCTATGCATTGATCAATACAGAGATGGCCCAACACATGCACACATGCACGCACGCACACACACACACACACATACACACACACACACACACATACACACACACACAAACACACACACTCACATATACACAGACAGACACTCACACACTCACACCAGCTTTTAACAAAAAGACACATCAGCAAACATACAAGCTGCTGCCACGGTTACCCTTTATCTCTGTTTGAGTCCCTGTTTCCAGCATAAATATCTTTCACACACACTCAACACTCACTAGACAGTGTCTCCAAAAGGCCCAACCGTAATACTTTAGTATATAGTAGTATGGCTATGCTATACACACACTCCCAAACAGTGAATGAGTGTAGGTCAATATTTGACGGACAAGTCCTTCAATGGTGAAGCTCAATATCTTGGAAAACGGTACACATTTGTTCACCAACATTCATGCCATTCAAGTATCTAGATCAAAGAAATAAAGCACACGTCATGTAGAGGTTGATTTCTCCTCTCGGTGAAGAGGATCTACGTGAAGATGGTGATATTTTGGCATCAGGGCCTGACATCAGGTCTGTATAAACTGTCTTTCACACCTGTTCCCTCTTTCTCGCCTCTCCAGAAATGATTCAAACAAAGGATAAGCCTCTTTTTAACTTGTGCATAGCCTAGAGGAAAGTCATCACTCTGCTTCGAATTTATCCATATTTAATAATGGTTATAATAATAAATAATGATAATCCTCATCTTCTTCCTAGAGCAGGCCCTTTCTTCACTCTTCTGGTAACAATGTCAACTCCATCAGGGTTACGGGTTCGATTCCCACTGATTCCCACTCGTGCCAAGAATAGATGCGGTAACCGTAGAGATGGGCGATACTGACAAAATAGAGTTTTGATACTTTTGACCAAATACCTCGATATTGATACTGCAACAATATTGTAAGGATGACTATTGCTGATTTCACTTAATATTTACACAATGATATTTTGGATAATAATAATCTGTAATTTGGATACATTGACTAAGGTTACCTCTAGAATAGTCTGACGTCTCGTTACTGTGAAAAAGCATTTAAAACCACGCAAAGACAACACTTATATCGGCTCACGATATTACGGCTTCCAAAATTGAAGACGATATCTAGTCTCAAATCAAAAATTCGATATAAAACAGATTTAAATCGCCCAGCTCGAACTTATGATATTATAGAAGCCGTTGGTTAAAAGAAATCCACCAAATGGCTTATCATTGATGGAATGCTATCCTGATAATGGGATAACGTCCGTCGTGGTCGAGAGTCGTGGTTGCTAGGGGGCGTGTCTTACCCTTCATGGTAACCAGGGTGGGGCTAGGTAGGAGAGGCAGGGTCAGCAAGAAGAGGAAATACACCACCGACAGACCGTTGTAACGGAACGACGAGGCTGAAGATAAAGAAACACATCGTTACCATTCGTTAAGGAGCGGCTCAACTGTGACAAGGGATGACAAGGAGAGCTTACACTATGGCTATTATATAAAATGTGAATGAAAATGTGAAGAATATATAATACAGTCATATAATCATACACTCTATATTGTATTGTGAAGGTTATTATTGTACAAATTATTATGAATGCAAAAAATGTAATGTAAGTTTTCCGGTTTGTATTATTCTAAACGTATGTATTTTGCATTTTAACATTAATGCAACAAGGTATTGGGAACATGGCAGATCAAAGCATCCTCAGTGTTTAGAGTAACTTAATAGTTTCTTAACCCTATTGCTGTTTCACTAACATCACACTTTATTTACCCAAACTAAACCTCAATCCGTACCAGTTTAGATTCACCAGAACTGTCACCGACTGATTTGAACACCAATATGCGTGCTGCTGTCATGGCTTGCCAAAGACAGATTAGTCAAACTGTTATCTGATCATTGCAAAGAGCTAAAAATATATGTTTTTTAGGGCAGAGAAGCAGCAGATGAGATTAGGATTATTTAGAACCATATGCCACATATTAAGGCATTCATACTTTCTTCAATGTATACTTCTATTTAAAGTCATTGTATTAGTAAGAGTTATTATTCATTTACACATTCTAATCATGAATTGTGTAATAAGTAGTCATTCAATCATAATTTTTTTACATGTATGAATGTATTATATGAATCTTGTGAACAAACTATGATTTTATGGTAAAATCTCCGACCTTCAGGATATATATATTGTTCTCGTTCTAGAGGAGATATGTATTGAGACCACTGTTGGTGATGATATCACCTCTCAGTACTTTTTGATAATTACATTTATCTTCGATCTTTGCTAAAAATGTTTCCTTGTAACTAAAATAATAAAACTATATTCAATCCTTAATATCAATATCGAAATCGGTCTCGTAGGTCCAACATCGGATGGCCTCCTTTTTAAAGCAAACATTGCAAATACAATCCCTTGACATCTGAATGATCGACAATTGGTTATTTCACAACCTGTCTTAACATACAACGCAAATATTGCCCTTAAACAATAATTCCTTCATACGCGCACACAGGACAGAAAGACAGTTGTAGAGAAACAATGGAAACAGAAGTACAACACCACAACCAACAGAGCGCTATCAAACAAAACACACAAATACAATCCAGAACACACAAATCCGGGAGCCCATACCTCAGGCCCTGCTCAGTGTCTCCTGAACCCCCCGCTGGTCTGTCACTCACCGGCCAGCAGCAGCAGTGGCATCACCAGGTTGTGGAGGACGCCCACCATCAGATCCCCAGCCATGCCTGCCTTGTTTCAGCCAGCCCAACAACAGCAGCAACAGCGGCAGCGGCAGCAGCAGCAGCAGTCCACTCCCCGCCGGCCAGTCCCTGTAAGTCCCTGGATAAGAAGCCCCGTCTGGGCAGAGCAGGACAGCCCTCCGTTCTGGGTACGTCTCAGAGCGGAACTCTGGCCCACTCACACATCTCTCTGGAGCGGCTCCACGCGGCCCCACATGGCGGCCGTTCCACGAGAAGGCAGAGAGACAGCCGGGAAGAGACAGAGAGACAGAGGGAGAGAGACCGAGAGAGAGTTAGAGAGAGACAGAGAGACAGAGATACAGAGGGGAAGACAGAGAGAGAGAGAAAGAGAGAGAGAGCGACAGGGGAAATGATGGTGATAGTCTCACGGCACAACCTGAAGACCCCTGAGCAGGGGATGGTGTCAGTCCAGTAGAGGAGACAAACAAGACAATGGGGGAACAGAGAGCTCCTCTGCTCAACATGAAATAGTTTCAAGCTGAAGCCCTCCTCTTTTCTCTGTCTCTCACACCCTCCCTTCCACCTCTCACTCTCCTCTCTCCTCCTTTACTGTCTCTCCATCCCCTCCCCCCCCGTCTCCATCTCTCTCCTCCTGACTCCCTCTCTCTCTCACTACCTCTCTCTCAGGAGCTGGCATAATGGGTTATTATAAGGGAGCTTTTTTATAACTCTGATGTGTGCTCAGAGGGAAACCGCTCAATTCTCACACCACTCAAAATAGAAGAGTGCAAATATTGGGTCAAATGTAACCCAGAGAAGCAGTGGGCAGTGATGTCAATGGGAATCGTGTGACAATATGACAATTGAAAAGAAATTGAAATGATCTAAAAATTTGGACATTTGGAACTTTATCTTGTTTTTATCTTGGTGCTGTTTTGATTTTTTCACCATCACATTTGTATATGTTTCTGAATATTGTCTGTTTCACAATGTGTAAGTTATAAATCATGCGTTGAAGTTTAAAATAGTGTGAGCATGTGTATGTGTGAGCCTGTGTGAGCATATGTGTGTGTGTGTGTGTGTGTGTGTGTGTGTGTGTGTGTGTGTGTGTGTGTGTGTGTGTGTGGGGGGGTATGTGCTGGCACTCACACGTATCCCAAATAAAAGGACACAAACAAATCTGTGTGTGTGTGTGCGCGCACATGTGTGCTGAGATACCAATTCTGCATCTTTATACCTGTTGGTGAAGTGTCTGTTTTTTGTGTTTGTTTTGTGCATTTGTGGGTGTTCATTCACTCCCACCTATCTCTACCTCAAAGGACGCAAACACATTTGTATACATGTGTGCCTGTGCACATGTGTGCCGATATTCCAAGAAAGCGTCTTCACACCCTCTAGAGGAAAATGTGTATGTGTTTGTGTGTATGCGTGCCTGCACCTGTAAGTCAGTTTTCACATGCATGTTCGGCATGTATCGCTTTACGTATGAAGATGTTATTCTGACACATCGGACGACGCTTTGAGATCCACGGCACTTTGTTTGTTCTCTGCAGGCCGGCTCATCCCATCACAGGGGAAGTGGATCTAATATTCATAGCCGTGGGCCATTAGGGGCTACGGTGACTAACAGAAGGCTGATCAATGAATGCAACATCAAGAAGACCAACTTAATCTTCAAGAGTAACTACACGCAGGACTATTCCTGTTCGCTTATAGCCATCGGAAGTGTAGATGGTTTTCTGAAAACGGGCTTGAATGTGCCAGCGCCGCCCGAGATTAGAGGAGTCCACGTTGCTTGTTGAAGGACCATCTCTGAGTTTGAGTTTGGTACACACGATCAGTTACGAAGCACATAGGGCACATCCTTTGTTCTTATGTTTACCAATTCAACAATGACTCAAAGACTCCATTATTCTCCCTCAATGGGTTCGAGGTGACCTTTTGAACGCAACAAACTCACAAACGTAGAGCAGTCACCGTATTGGTATCATGTCGATCTATTGGAGACAGTCTGGGCGCGGTACGCCTATACTGGTAGGCGTGTGTGGGATTCACAAAGTATCCCCACACTCCCAGAGAGGCTCTATCAATGTTAATGCAAAATGAGTGAGCGAAGCAAGAATATAATTTAAAGGTGTTAACAAACAACGTTCACCATGTACATACTAACAATATAATAAATGATATAGGTAGGTATGTATCAGATGAGATAGCCCTCTGTTTCAACGTTTTCCCCTATAGCTAAGCAGGTTATGAATATAGATTTAGAAGTGTCTCCCAGCCCCCCCCCCCCAAAACACACATTATTTATATATATATTTATACTGTTATTTTGAGTGGGTATTGGAAAGTAACTGAGCTATAAGACTCTGTTCCCCTCAGAGAGCCATAATACCATCACTCATTTTCAATTTTCCTTCAGCTGAACAATTTAAACAATTTCGACAAGTCACAATATTTGTCAATGCCAGTCAAATAAATAAAAATGGCATTGTCTGTGTGTAATAAAATATTAATATATTAAATGTATACAAAACGGTGCTCTGGGAATCTAGTTGACATGCACTCAGTAGATAGGAAATGTCAGATAAAGACAAGATAAAGACACAAAATAAAAATACATAAAGACAATCATCCTGGATCAAAAAGATTTTTTTTTAAACAGACTGATTTCCAAAGCATATACGTTTAGATCCTTGTATTACTACAGTATTACTGTATTTAATACAATTATAAAATAAAGTTTTTACAATCGATTTTCCATCAGCATTTGTATGTATCTGTATGTTTATATTGTACTGCAAAATATGCACCACTGTATTCACTATCAATATTGCGTAGAATGAGAGAATGCACAGATGCTGTTTAGTCAGCACGCAGAACCCCAAAGTGTTTCAGGTCCAAACACCAAGGGGACACTGAAAACAAAACAGAGGCCATCCCATAATACGACAGAATCAATGGGTTCTGCTCCTTCAAACACAATTCTACTAGGGAGGGCCTTCAAACCGGTCTCTGCATTGGACGTTCGTTCTAGATTCATCCCAATAGAAACACAGTTGGAGAATCTGTCTAGACCTCAACGAGTAAAAAAAACGATTTTAAACCAACTGATGGCATATTAGCCCCGACTAATATAAGAGGCGGACTGTACACTGGAGGCAACGGGCGTTCCACTCCCAGTCTAACGGAACTGGGTTCCATCCCCTAACGGGACTGCTTGTCGGCTCATAACCAGCCTAGCCCGCTCCTCCACGATGACATGTATCTGGAGCCACGGTAACGACCTTTTGATTAGCTACGCGTCTCCTAGATGACTAATTTATCAAGAACTGCTTCCTTCACCTACCAGCAATTCATTGGCATTGGTCGAAATCATACTTGATATGATTTTTGCGTGTGTGTGTGTGTGTGTGTGTGTGTGTGTGTGTGTGTGTGTGTGTGTGTGTGTGTGTGTGTGTGTGTGTGTGTGTGTGTGTGTGTGTCTGGGATTGCTCCAGTGGGAATAGTAGAGTTCCTTTTGGGGTCGTTCCCCTGGTGTGGCAACGCCCCTGCTGGCGGACCAATTACTGTGTATTAAGGGTTAATCATTTATCAATTAAAAGGCTGTGCTTATTGTTCCAAAGAGGATAATTAGAGGGAGAGGAAGGAACGGTAAGCGCCTATTACATAAAACAAATAGGGTCGAAATGGTGATTATTAGATTGATGGTCATATCGATTAGAATAGTGATAATGGAATAGATTAATTAATCGTTTATAGCTTTAGAAATCCTCACCTCACATCCCCATTGCGACAGAGTGGAGACATCCCGCTGTCCTCCCCTTCACATCCCCAACGCGGTCCGTTAGACTCCAACCTTTCCTTTCGCTCCCAATTATCTCAAAAACATCGCCATCCCATGATCTCCTGACTGTCGCTCGAAGCGTAAGGTTCAGAAGAAACGGCCAGACACTCGATCATTTCTTCTTTAAAGTTCCCAGAAGTTATGATACTTGGAAGGGACATTGAAAAGATAGTATTGTATCCGAATATTATTATGAAACGATCCGGAGAAAAGTTTGGCTCTGGGGTCATGGGCACGATGATGATTAATAATGGATGGCATGTTAGCCTCATGGCAAATGGGCGGGCCCTGCACAGAGATACAAGCTTGTTTACGCGTGTGTTGTGTGTGTGTGTGTGTGTGTGTGTGTGTGTGTGTGTGTGTGTGTGTGTGTGTGTGTGTGTGTGTGTGTGTGTGTGTGTGTGTGTGTGTGTGTGTGTGTCCGAATTATAATCAAATTTCTTATCTGATTGATTGAGGATTATGTATTCTACTCATTTGTGCAAAATTATGTGCTTGTTTGTTAATTTGTTTGGTCAAATGTGAATCTGGCAAAAACGAGGTCATGAGGGGAGGACTTGTAATAATCATTAGCCTGAGAATCAAGAGATATTAAAGTTATTCTCTTCTCACTGCCAAGATATTACTGCCACCTGGTGGCAAAGAGGCCAAACTGAACACAATTATCTGCTTGGGAATGTATAACTTTTTCTAAAATGCAGTTAGCTATTTCATACTGGTTTTATCGTTATTTTATAACTGTAAAGCGTAGATATTTAGAAAAAGGGTATTTGTGCTTTTTGAACATTCAATATGTATAGTGTGTGCAGATCCAATATCCACATAAGTTATGTTTCAAAGGATCATGTGAACAAGTTAACTGAAAAGTAAAAATAAGCGTAAAGTAGAAGGTTAAGCTTCAAAGGCAGAATCTATTTCAAAATAAATGCTACAATATTTGACTTTATAGTATATCTTTCATCGTTTTTTAATCTATGTATGAGCACGGCGCGGACACCCAAATAACATTTGGTAATGCAATTTCTAATGTAGTTCTCAAGTTAATAGCACACTTTAGAATCGGCAATCAAACTGTTGACATGGCATACAGGCAACGCACAATAAGGACTACACTGCCAAACTATACAAAATTATTGAGAAACAGAAAAGCGGACCCCTCCCGTGATGAGACCCAGAATACCCCCCGGATCGAGCCCCCCTGCTCCCCATTTGTGCTGATGTGCTGTGGCGAGGGTCCCCCGAATCTGTAGTTTCTTTGAAGAGGGCGCCGTTTCCTCCGCAGAATATGGCCATGCTGACGCTCTGTGCAATCATGTGATGAAACGCTCCTTCCCAGGGTTCAATGAGCGTTGTATGCCCCACCCCGTCTCTTCAGCGCTGTCTATCCAGTGTACTATTCCGGGAGAAAAGGGGGAAAATAATACCTTCAAGATTGGTTATTCCTATCTAAAACCTTCCACCACCAGCCCGTGAGGAAGCGGCCTTCGCGGTGGAATGTGCTGTTCCAACCTGTGTCCTATTTGTGAATGTAAATGCACATGTAGTCGCAGCCCACCTCTCGGATTCAAAGGGAATATAAGAGCTGAGGCTGACAGCGGAGCTTTACCTCCAAGAAACGGGACCATTTCGAAGGATTTGGACGTCTTCGCCACATCTGAAAGAATCGGAGCCCGTCCAAGAAGGATGGGGGGACTATCTGTGCGCAATCCGGAGCATTGATGATGCGAGGGGGGAGACACATTTCAGCAACAAAAGCGAGGGCAGAGAAGGCCCTTTTGGATTGAAAAAAAACAGCAAGGAACAGCCATCATAAATAAGAAGGAAAATCGCTGAAATTAACCATTTCCAGGGATCAGCGAGAAGCCGAGGCTGGATCCAAGATCCCCGGGGTGATTTAGTGCACATAAAACGAGGCTAAATAACGACGGAAGCGATGGAAATATCACCCATGTAGTTATTTTTAAGTGTAAATATATATTTTCCTTGTGTCCACTGTTCGTCTCTGCGCGGACAAAGACGGGCATTGGGGGAAATCTATAGGAAGTATACTTAAACATAACGAAATGTGGATTATAAAACGTGCCAAAAAGACCCATACCACCGTACGGGCGAGTCGTTCTGACATGCCGAGCTTGTGTCCCTGTCACGGGCGACAGTGAGACGCAAGACCCGGGCCGCGGGATGCAAATTAGCTCCTTAATGCTATATCAATCTGAGAGCCGAAGAGGCGAAGTCCTCACATAGACTCGAAATCACCGGATTACACTTAGTATTGGCACGGGGGTTAAGAAATAAACATTGCATGTGAAGGAAAAGGGAAAAGCCGAGGAGTAGCGAACTGAGAGAGACGGCGGCCTTGGTGTCGTCATCAGCCGTATCCTGCTGCTGACCAACATCTCCACACACACTCGTTATGTAGACACAGCCACAACGTACTCGTTATGCATCAACAATTAAAACACACGGGGACACGTTTTTAACAACAACCAGGGGGGGGGACGACCACAATATCTCTACCAAACCCCGACCACAGCAGACGTCGAACCGCGTGAATGTGGCTGACACTTGTGCCCCCATAACGCGCGGGACCGACAGGGGAATCTAGAAAGAGTTCGTGTTGATTTATCGATTCACCGGCCGCGTCCCGCTTCCCCCGGACCCCTGCTCTCTCTGCTGCGGGAAGATGGGTTGTTTGGGCAACAGCAAGACCGAAGACCAGAGGAACGAGGAGAAGGCACAGAGGGAGGCGAACAAGAAGATAGACAAGCAGCTCCAGAAGGACAAGCAGATATACAGAGCCACGCACAGACTACTACTCCTGGGTGAGTGTGTTTGGAGACATAGCCCTTGATCCCACAGTGTGTCTCTGCCCCCCCCTGTTCCATGTTGATCTCTATGTCATGTTGATCTCTCTGTGCCGTGTTGTTTTGTACCACACATCTTAAACATGGTCACTTTGCCATTGTAGAACATGCCGTAGATTGTGTTGCTGTCTTATCTTGTTGTCTTGATCAGTGACATTATGCTGTGAACTGACACCCTAATGCCACACACGATGCTAACGCGACGATTCAAGGGACAAACGTGCATAATATGATAGTTCTTGTACTGAGCAGCACTGTACATTATAGTCCCAACACTTAAATTCAGTGACGTTACGAGACTGTACTGAGTCGAAAGGCATGAACGTGTATCCGGTTCAACATGTGGTTCGCATGGGGGTGGGTGTGTTTTATTTGTGTTTATTGAATGCGCTTCAGGGACTGTATACTAGGCCTGTTATGCAAGAGATACTGTGACTTTTACCTGCCTGTATCTTTCATAATGGACGAGACCACTTTGAACCGTGGCCATGTATGTGTCTGACCCTGGTTCCCCGTGCCAGAGTAGTCACCATGTCCTGCTGGGAATCATAATAATTGATTAGAGCCGCTGCCCACAGAGCATGTGCACTGGGTGTCATGCACGTATTGATGTCGAGGAGGAAGTTATGACTTTGGAAAGCAGAAGGACAGGACCCCATAGCAGGCTCCAGTCCACCAGAAAGCCCAAACAAACATGTCTGCCATCAACAGTTTGCCTACCTTGCCGTTATACTGTATAAGATGCTGGTTTGACTCAAACCACACGTTATTAGTTCACATGTGTTCTTAACGTGTGCTGTGAAGTCAATGAGTGTTGCTTAGTGATGCTTTTTTTTTTGTAGTCCTTCACATTTAGCCTACAGGATGGGCTTTACAGAATTATGATCTGATCTTTTTAGCCTGTTTAGTTGGCATATTAGTACCAAGTTAGTCTACTTGATTATTGGTATAGTACTCCTGTTCACTGTTCCCTGTTGGAATAAACAACTCACAAACAGGGCACAGGATAGCTTTGTATCCTTGGCTAGCATTGGGCGTCCATATTTGTGGAAAAACGAAAACCACAGAATTATTTTGTGAATTTTCGTAGCCTATATATTTTCTTTGACCATTTGATAAATAGGCAAAATGTGTTGACTACATTTGAACTTCAATTGTGCAGGAGGAGGTTTTCCTGGTATGTGGACAAGTATACAAAGTATTACATGTCCCTATATCTTACACTTATTTTGGGGGATCTTGGAAGTTTCTATTTAGATTTCATTGCCGTGATTCAAAGCCAAAGTTAGCCAGCTTGCTATTATGACACAAGCTGAGGGTGTTGCCTAGACTGTTGCACTGTATTTCCTCTGAACTCGTTAAGCATTGCATGGCAGTGCTTTCCCATGTCATTCCTTTAAATAATTGTGTTTGAAGCAAACCAGCAAGTCATTATTTCTCGAAAGAACAAAATACCATGTGCACTGGCCAGTACATGTACTGAATGATATTAAAGACCACCTAACCATTAGGAACACTAATATGCTTATTTACCGGTATAGGCTATACAAAGTGCAACACGATTTGAGATGTTATTTCTCAATCTAATCCCATATAATTTAATCAATGGCCTTTTGATGTGTACAATCATCCCACGGTTATATGAAGATATGTTTACATGCCGCATGCCATTTCTTTCAAAGATTACACACCTCTCCAGGTATGTCATCCGGGATAGGCTTGTAACTTCTTCCAGCTAGCACATTGTAGGTCTTGTATACGTTTGCTGTGTTGGATCGTCTATATTAATAATAACAACATTAACCTTTTATCATCTATCTATGGCAAAGAACAAGTCATTATGTACGTTATTCATTATGCAGTGGTTTACAAGTTAACAATGTATGCCTCAACTTGGTCGGTTATATCACATCCCCCTCCTGCTAATCAACTGTTAAGTTTAACTTGAGGAGATCCTTCTGTATTATGTTAATACTCAATCTAGAACATCTAAGTGATTTTTGGCCCAACTCGTTTTCTGATACGCAGCCACATGCTTTCGTCTGATTCACGTATCATCAGTCTCATAACATTTCTCTCTCTCTCTCTCTCTCTCTCTCTCTCTCTCTCTCTCTCTCTCTCTCTCTCTCTCTCTCTCTCTCTCTCTCTCTCTCTCTCTCTCTCTCTCTCTCTCTCAGGTGCTGGGGAGTCAGGGAAGAGCACCATTGTCAAACAGATGAGGATTCTTCACGTAAACGGCTTCAATGCAGAGTAAGTTTATTGACGTCTTAATGTGTTTGTTAGACTAACTCTGTGGCAGTTAGATCATGACAAAGTTACTAATTCACTAAATACATAATGAGGTGTTAGTATTATTATGGTATATAGGAGACTAGAGAGTCTTCACTGTGAATCTTCTCCTACTTTATCAATATCCCTTATTGATCAGGCATCCCCTCCCCCACCCCTTCTGAGAGGCGGGAAAACAATAACAGAAACAATGAAAACAACATGTTGTCAACACAAACAAATGATGCATTGTGATTGAAACCTCACACAGCTGTGTTGACACAGGTTGTGTGTAGAATATACTGTCGCCCACAACTGACATTTGCTTCATGTGTTTTCTGTTGACTGGTAGGGTTTCAATGTTTGTTTCTTGGTCCTGTTCTCCATCCCTCACGTTCGGTCAGAAAACGTATTTAAGAGCTCTAGGAAACTGTAGGCCTACCTGAACTGTTTTCAGCAGGAGCCATTTGGTTGAAACATGACCTTTGAACCCTAGTTCAAACACTGGCACATGGGATCCTTATATATTTACTACTTACAATATTTACTTATTGAAGTAAGATAGTATGTTTTTATTTTGTACTGTTACTCTGAACGATGAAGCTCATATTAAATCATGTGGACGGGTTGTTGGGAAGGTTTAGCAAGTTAGCTTGTTTGGTGAGACAAGTGAGGCGGGTTGAGATTGAAACTATTACATCGTAGTACAATGATGTTATTTTAACACATGCCAATACATTATCATATTCTGCTTCTTGGTTTCAGACAACTGTGTGTGCGTGTGTGTGTGTGTGTGTGTGCATGCGCGTGTGTGTGTGGCTTGTGACCGAGCTCATGACTCCACCTCAATGAGCTTTGTGTAATTTATTCTCCCATCTCTGAAATAATTGAAACTATGTGGTTTATTGTGTGTGAAGTGTTATTCCTGTATGTTCTTTAGTTATTATGTTCAAATTCATCGCATTAATGTTTGTGGATTATTGTCTGTTTGCAATCAAACCTATTTTTAAGTCGTTAAGTCGCATTTTTATTGTGTTCTTAAATGTGCCAAGTGAGATTATTTTGTCATTTTAGGATTAGTGGGAAAAGATTCAGATCTAGAGCACAGTGGTCAAATCTGAGTTTGACTCCAACCATCTGTTTATCCAGGTAGCCATATTATATATTGATGTATATTTGATTTGGTAGCTTATCCAGACTATCCTGCTATGAGGATTTTACGATGGATAAGTCTTTATAAAGCTTTCCTCATAAAGTATTGGGTATTAATTATTAATGTGTACATAGCTGCTGTACTTGTTGAATTAAGTTCTCTGTCTGACTCCCTATCCGAAAAAATATATAAAATAAAAAATGAACCCAAGAAAAGCCACTTCCGGATTTTTAGGAAAGTATCTCAAATCGATAATTTACTTCTCTTTATAGTAGCGCATGAATTCCTTGGTTTGTATTTATGTGTGTTCACCTCACTGTGGCTTTGAGCGATTGAATGGACGCGGTCTAAATGAGGTGGCCTATGTTCTGATCAAACACATCTACCTGGATCTCACGGCTACATCCTCAGTCTGTGCTCGCTCTGACCTGTTCATTAGATAAGCCATTTCACAAGATCCCCAAGTTAAACATCTTTGTCTTTAAAACAGGGATGTTTTGATGCATTGCTTGGACCTTTTACGTTATGAAGATTAGTTAAGTGTCCCCCTGCAGTAGAAACCTTTTCAAGGATTTCCAATTGGCCATGACTCTCCACATTCCCTAACTGCAAATAGTCGATCTGGCTTCAGTTTAAGCCTGGGAAACGTGTGCAGTGTTATTCACCAATGACCAGGCCCTAACTTAACCTGCTGGACCACTGACACCAACGATATTATGAACTAACTGATATCTGGGCCGCTGTATGTCAGGCCTACAGGTAGACTTCTGTGTCCTGCTAGGCACCCTGAATGGAGGGAAACCCTGTGACAGCAATGTTAGATAGGACGGTGTTGCTGTGCTGTTTACCAATGTCCTGGGCGGGAAGGCTAGGCCTTTGTAACAGTCTCTAAACAGAGGAGCAAGTAAGGTTGGGGTTGATGGCATCTCGAAGGTAATTCAGGATGAACTGCGGTTGCCGTCAGAGAGTTTTTGTGGTTGTGGGGTAGGGTGTGGGGTAGGGTACTGGCTAAGGCAGTTTGATTCCAGCTGAAAAGGTATCCACAGACTACCCTGTAGAGACTAAATCCTAAACGCTGTCTGCTACCAAATGACATGCGTAGGACTTTACTGTATGCCACTTTGAGTAAGTCACTTCTTAAAAGCGTCTACTAAATAGGAATAGGAAGCGGTATTTGAGAAGCTATAACTTAAATGAGGATCAAGAGGACACATCACCCATTGTTGTTCTCAAATGAGGAAGATCAACACAATGGATGATTTGGCATAAATTAAATTGAGTTGTGACAGATAACCGGTCGCTGTGACAGGTATACTGCACAGAAAATAACCGAGTCAGGCAGAGAGATGTTCAACTTCACTGTTTTTAAGAGGCGGCCCGACCATTTAAACTTTTAAATATTTTCATATGCAAAGCTAGAAACCAACTCTGCCAGTAGGCGGCCATGTTGGCATGGAGCTAATGGACATCTAGGATCTCGCTTTCTCGCACTAAAGAAATAGTACTTAGCATTATGTAGCATCTTATCCTAGCGTTCTCTGTTGTATACGGGGAATGGGTTAACCTAGCGATTGTTAGTGCTTGACTTTGCTCTATGAACATCCTTACTCTACCGGTATTGTGAATTCTCTTTCTTCTGACAAATTTATTTATTGTAAGTCGCTTTGGATCAAAACGTCTGCTAAATCTGGATTAAAAACGTCAACAATCTGCCTTCACTTTTGTGAAGCCTACATTTCCAGGTGAATCTCCCAGCCCTCCTTCAAACACCTGCGGGAGATCCTCAGTGAACCATCTGTGTTTCATCAAGTGTAAAGACTCCATTACAATGAACAGGGTCAGGGGCCTTGCTCCTATGGGGCCCCTGAATCGCACTGTGTTTTGGAAAACGGAACCTTGAAGCTGAGATTACATGTCTTGCCTTTAAGTAACTTATGCCATTTTTTTTTGGTTCTGCTTTCTATCTTTTTTTACTCTGCATTTGTTTCAGTGTTGTTACAATGTCACTGATCCTCTGTCTTTGTTTGCTTATGTTTTTCAGAGAAAAAAGACAGAAAATACACGACATTAAGAATAATATTAAAGAGGCCATTGAGGTAAGTGCCAGTTTACCAAAGATTCCAGCCTACCGCCACACCATAATAGCATCGGATGTCTGGACAACAACGATGGTGTAAACGCCTCACACGTTTTCTCCTTGTTAAACACAGAATATTCTTGAATATTCATTACGTTGAGCTAAAGGATCGTTTATAGGGCTTGTCATCTCAACGTAATTAAACGAGATCTGATATGAAGACATAATGACACTGCACTAACCATTGCATCAGAAGATCTCTCCATCCTTGGATTACCTACTTAATTGCTCTCAATCCAGTTCCTTCCTAAAGTGTGTGTGTGTGTGTGTGTGTGTGTGTGTGTGTGTGTGTGTGTGTGTGTGTGTGTGTGTGTGTGTGTGTGTGTGTGTTGCAGACCATCATAACGTCTATGAGTACCCTCAGACCACCAGTGCTGCTCGCCTGCCCACAGAACCAACATCGGCTCGAATACGTCCTCAAACTCGTCAGCCAGAAAGACTTTGAGTTTCCTTCTGTGAGTTGGATTATGGTGAATGTTTTCCCTTGCTCTTTGCCTCCCTCTGATTCTCCTCAACACGCACGTTCGCACAAACCCGAGTCATTCATTCAAAGCAGAGCTGGGTTCGGAGCGGTCACCTGATCGGGAACACACGCAAATACAAGCCCTGAGGCTGATGGTGGATCTGCACACGATTCCCACCCAGAACGGGACGACTGGAACAGGAAGAGAAAGTAAAACTGAACAGTGAACGTATGACTCGACTAGCAATGGGAGGACAAAAGAAAATAGTGTAGTGCAAAGGGAGACGTGTCGCCTGGTGGGACGATGGGTATCTCTTTTGCGGGCCGCAGAAATGTTCGCGCGCGGCAACGAATGAGTACGTTTGTACACAGACCTGCACCCAGGTCTGAGGCACCCTCCGAGGGTCTTCACCCGGCCCACCGGAGGCTCGACCTTAGGGCTGGGCGATTCATCGAATTTCGATCCCGATTGCGAGTTCAGCGTCAGACGATCACAAAACTAACATAATCGAGTTTTAGATTTTGTTTTTATTATTATTTTTTTTTTATGTTTTATAGAAAGCGAAGATCAGCTGGATACATTTCTGTACATTATTTTAGATTTGAACATTTTCTTTTTGTGTATTATTTTTAAGACGAAATTTCAAAGTTCTCAGTTACAAAGTGTTTTTGGGAGAGACATGCCGAATAAATACATCATGTTTTCAAACTCAAAAATAATCATTTGAATGATCGGGATTTCAATCTTGACCAAAATAATCGTGATTATGATTTTTTCCATAATCGAGCAGCCCTACTCTACCTGTTGCTCTAGTCTACGAATGGGATCTAAAACGGTGTGCTTCAATCAGCATCAGTCGACGCCGTGCACTGTATTCCCAAACCTCCGCCCAGGTAAAGGTGTGCAGTGGGAGTCGAGGTTCACTAATGATCTGCTGATTGATTGTCTGCGTGTCGTATACTCCCAGTGGGTGTCATGTCTTTAGGGTGGCCCTTTATATTCGGTTAGACATGCAGAAGTTGTGTGTTCTTAAAAACACGGTCGTACCAACACCTCTATATGGTCCTAATAGTAATAATGGAAATCCTTAATCATCCCAACGTTGGAGACTGAGCGTGCACTTGATGAAACACAATAATTAAATCTAACGTTGCTGTGTCACACAAATCTCTCTTACAATGATCATCACATGCAGTCTTCACTCATAATCGTAGTGTGATTAATCATGTCCTCCATAGCAATGTATACACACAGATACAGAAACACACAGCTACAGATACACACAGAAACTCCCAGATACATTAACACATAAACAAACAGTTACTTTGGTACATACACAGACACACATGGACACACACAGACCTCACAGTTACTCAAAGATGCATAGCGTTCGCTGTCAACACACAGCCTCCCTGGCCTCTAACCTGATTGGACGGTTCGCAGCCACCGTACCCACACCCCTCCCCTTTTCACTTACAAACTCGCCTCTCACAGTGCTCCACTTAAGCAGCAATTATTCATTATTTTGTTTCTCTCTCTGTCTCTGTCTCTGTCTCTGTCTCTCTCTCGCTCTCTCTCAGGAGTTCTACGACCATGCTAAGTCACTATGGCAGGACAACGGCGTGCGAGCCTGCTTCGAGCGCTCCAACGAGTATCAGCTCATCGACTGTGCGCAATAGTAAGTACAAAATGCCTTGCTCGAAGACGACGGCAGCCTTGTACCCTCGTAGACGCCGGTGTCTGTTTGGGGTTCGGTGGATGCGTGGAATGGTACAACCGGGTCATACAGAACACGCTGTGACTGCGGTTGGCTGTTCAACCGAAACTGGGCTCAGGCAGCACAGCAGTTAGCGGAGCAGGCCGGCTCCAACATGGCGGAGCACAGCAGTTAGCGGAGCAGGCCGGCTCCAACATGGCGGAGCACAGCAGTTAGCGGAGCAGGCCGGCTCCAACATGGCGGAGCACAGCAGTTAGCGGAGCAGGTCGGCTCCAACATGGCGGAGCACAGCAGTTAGCGGAGCAGGCCGGCTCCAACATGGCGGAGCACAGCAGTTAGCGGAGCAGGCCGGCTCCAACATGGCGGAGCACAGCAGTTAGCGGAGCAGGCCGGCTCCAACATGGCGGAGCACAGCAGTTAGCGGAGCAGGCCGGCTCCAACATGGCGGAGCACAGCAGTTAGCGGAGCAGGCCGGCTCCAACATGGCGGAGCACAGCAGTTAGCGGAGCAGGCCGGCTCCAACATGGCGGAGCACAGCAGTTAGCGGAGCAGGCCGGCTCCAACATGGCGGAGCACAGCAGTTAGCGGAGCAGGCCGGCTCCAACATGGCGGAGGCTGAGTCATCTGAAGAGAAGAGGGAGAGCAGACTGGATGGGAGTGTGTGGGAGGGGGGGGGAAGAGGACTAAATCAGTTCTTTCAGACCACAACGCACTGGCTTGAGTCCCCCTGTGGACTGGTGGTTATTACAGGCGTGTCATCTTAGTGGCTTGGGTTTCCTTATTGCATGTAAAGGTTTGTTCACGTGAGGAATAGACTCCTTTTTGGAAGGTAGCTGAAATGGTAAAGTCTGTCCCTCTGTGCACACAAGGGCTCCACACTTATCCTGCTTTTGCATTGTCTCCACTTCCTTTGTGTCTCTCTCTCTCTCTCTCTCTCTCTCTCTCTCTCTCTCTCTCTCTCTCTCGTGTGCATTCTGTCCGTCCGTCTCACTCTTTCTTACAATCTGTCCGTCTTAAAATAATAAAAACTCTCCCAAAAAAAACAAACATCCCGCCAAAGTAGATTGTGAACCGATAGCCTAAGAATAGTCCCCGTGGTTCGGTTGCCGTGGTTACCCCGCTGCGGGCCAGGGCGCTTGGGGGCTATTTTTGAAATCCCGCCCCGTAATGACAGACAGACAGACAGACAGACAGACTCTTTCATTCTGTCTGTCACTGTCTATGTCTGTCCGTCCCTGTCTGTCTGTCTGTCTGTCTGTCTGTCTGTCTGTCTGTCTGTCTGTCTGTCTGTCTGTCTGTCTGTCTGTCTGTGTGTGTGTCTCGGCACACAGGAGATGTGTGTTCCTGTGCCTGTATGTCTGTCCGAGCGCGTCTGTCTGTCTTGAGTTTAACCGGTTTGTTTCACACTGAACCGAATGTTCTTTACTTATTATATTTATACCCGGCCCAGATACAATAACAAGCGATTTTTTTTAAAGTATGTTTATTATCTGTCCGCTGAAAGGGAACAAACATGCCGATGAATTGTTGGAAGGCCCTGAGTGGAGTCTCTGTTTAGAGCACACATGACCCAGGCTCCTTTCTGCTCTCCACAGCTTTCTGGACAAGATCGACATTGTGAAACAGAACGACTACACTCCCACAGACCAGGTGAGATCCACTGTCCGGGTACCATGATAGTGGGGGCAAGGTGCTCGGGGTACCGTTCTGTGATGGGACCGGTCTCCCTAACGCAAGAGACCAGTTGTCTGATGTACTGTCGTTCTCCCAGGATCTACTCAGATGCAGAGTGCTCACCTCCGGGATCTTTGAGACAAGATTCCAAGTGGAGAAGGTCAATTTCCAGTGAGTAACAAATAATAATACAATCAATTAAGAAATGGTACATTCACATTTACAATCACATTGAGGGCGTTTAGCAGACCATTTATCCAAAGCAAGCGAATTACAATAAGTACATTTGTCAGAAGAAAGAGGAAAAAACAATACATCGCTGTCGGTACAGTTCGGATGTTCATAGAACCAAGTGCCGAGCATGAACAATCGGAATGGTTAACCCATTCCCCGTATAAAACAAAGATAGCTAGGATAAGGACTATCAATGCTAAGTACTATTTTTAAGTGCCAGAGTCGGTGCCAAGTAATAAGCTCAATTTCTAACACAACTTCACCAAACATCTTCAAAGCCACACTACACACTAAGACAAATGTAGATGCATGTTTAGTTGGGATGGGTTCCCAGGCACCCTGAGCCACAGCGACACAGTGGTTCCTAGCTTCTCCACCAGGGGGAGCCATTTGTTTTGTTTCTCCTGTGCTGAGCTGATGATCCCCCTCTCTGACCCACTCAGTATGTTCGATGTCGGGGGACAGAGGGATGAACGCCGAAAATGGATCCAGTGCTTTAACGGTAACCTGATGCAGCGATCGATTGAATGATTGATCTGGCCTTTTGTGTCTGTTTTGCTGCCTTTTATCCCCATTCGGGTATTTGCTGTCCTTGTAAACTCCTTCCTTCTTTCTTTCGTTCTTGTTCTTATTTTACTCTTTTCGTTCTTTTCTTTACTTTTTCTTTCCTTCTTCATTTGTTTCTTTATTTTTTTCCTTTATTCTTCATAAATTGTTTCCTTCATTCTCTTTCCTATTTCATTTCTTTCTTTCGTTGCTTCGTCTGTCTGTCTGTCTGTCTGTCTGTCTGGCTCCATGACTCCATGAACATGACTGTCTCTCTCTCCCCATGACACTGACCAACCATCTGTCTGTCTGTCTCTCCCGCTGACCGCCTGTCTCTGTCTCTCTCTCTCTCTCTCTGACCGTCTCTCTCTCTCTCTCTCTGACCGTCTGTCTCTCTCCCTCTGCCCGTCTGTCTCTCTCTCTCTGACTGTCTCTCTCTGTGGCCCTTAGACGTGACGGCCATTATCTTCGTGGTGGCCAGCAGCAGCTACAACATGGTGATCAGAGAGGATAACCAGACCAACCGTTTACAGGAGGCCCTCAACCTCTTCAAGAACATCTGGAACAACAGGTGAACACTCACTCACTCACTCTCTCACTCACAGAGACAATCACTCACTCTCTCACTCACAGAGACAATCACTCACTCACTCACAGAGACAATCACTTACTCACTCACTCACTCACTCACTCACAGAGACAATCACTTACTCACTCACTCACAGAGACAATCACTCACAGAGACACTCACTCACTCACTCACTCACTCACTCACTCACTCACTCACTCACAGAGACAATGACTCACTCACTCACTCACAGAGGCACTCTTTCACTCACTCACTCACAAAGACAATCACTTACTCACTCACTCACTCTCACACACACTCCCTCAAACGAACACTCACTCACTCACTCACGCATGCACGCACGCACGCACAAACACACACACGACTGGATCTAACCTTGTGCGTTCTCCAGGTGGCTGCGGACCATCTCCGTCATCCTGTTCCTCAACAAGCAGGACCTTCTGGCCGACAAGGTTCTGGCGGGAAAGTCCAAAATCGAAGAATACTTTCCCGAGTTTGCGCGCTACACCACACCGGACGACGGTGAGTGGCGCTCCAAGACCTGCACTGAGGCGCGTTCAAGGCCGGCACCGGGGTGTTTAAATGAGTACACAGTGTGGTACCTAGAGCTATGTGTGGTTCTCCTGAGCCAATGTGCCCCCACAGAGAGCTGTAATCGGATAGGAAGCGACTTTAAAGGGCATTCAAGTGTTTGATTAAGTAAAAACGGTAGTCCAACTGATCCCAACTTGACGGTGGGCTTAGTTTTGGCTCCTTTACCCAGTATAGTAAGTTATTTATGCCCTTGCATTTCATTTTCGGTGTTTTCAACACATATATGGTCAAGATTAACTCTTTTCCATATAAATGGATTTTCCCCCTAAACGGAGACACTTCATGTTTTGTTTATGAGCGAAACCCTCGAGGAAACGAACAGACATGACGTTTTGTAAAAGTGGGATGACCAGACGTCCCACACTGCCTGGGGCCATCCCAGCTGTAAACACTAGTGAGCCTCAACAGGTGCTTGGGTGTCCCACTTCCAGACACCGTCCCAGATACGTCTCTAAAATAGACTCCTGTAAAGAATCATCTGCCTCCATTTCTGTCCCGTAGAAGCGAGTGCAGTCTCTCTTGCGCTGTAATTGTATATCTAAAGATTTTCTTTATCCACCCGGCCAACGTTGCCATAAGGACATCCAGGCGGATCGATGTGAGTGCCTGCAAATGGCCTTGAATAGACTAGCATTGACGCCGGTGTCTCGGCCCCACCTCAAGTCTGATGTGCTTTAGAGGAAGAGAGTGTACCGGCCTCAGTGATCTCATCACGAGGATTATAAAACAACGTCTCCCTTTCGCTTCGGTGACACCGAGACGTCTTCCTGACTCTGTGGCCCTCATCCCAGATGGGAGATCTCAGGTCGTTATGATTCTCATGAATGCTTTAACGTCTGCTCGTCTTCCTCTACAGCGGCACCGGAGCAGGGGGAGGATCCGCGGGTCACCAGGGCAAAGTACTTCATCAGAGATGAGTTCCTGGTACGTTCCGGAGCCGAAACAAACGACATGAATGGTGCCTCTGTCTTTATTGCATAAAGGAGTGGCAGACTATCTTCTGTGCATGGATGGGCTGTATTGAGACTGTGTCATATTGATGCTGGATACCCATGTCCATTCGTCCAGCTCCGCTGGTGGAACATGGCTTTAACACTGACAGGAGTTGGAGGTTCGATGCCCCGGCCCAGGTCTAGTGTGTGTGTGGAACATGTCCTTCAATTAGGTGTCGATGTGCAGAGTTAGAAGAGGGCAAACGCCTGCGCACAACCTCCACTACACGATGACTTAAAGAGTGGTCTGTGTTTCTGTGTGTCTGTGTGCGTGTCTGTGTGTGTCCCTGTGCGTGTGTGTGTGTGTGTGTGTGTGTGTGTGTGTGTCTCCCTGTGTGCGTCCTTGTGTGCGCGCGGTGCAGAGGATCAGCACGGCGAGCGGCGACGGCCGCCACTACTGCTACCCCCACTTCACGTGCGCCGTGGACACGGAGAACATCCGCCGCGTCTTCAACGACTGCCGGGACATCATCCAGCGCATGCACCTGCGGCAGTACGAGCTCTTGTGATTGGCCGGTGAGGACGGCGGGCGCGGCGCCGAGGGATCCGGGCGCCGCCCAACAGAACCCACACAGATTGTACTCTGAACCCTCCGACCTCCGACCCCTCCAGTGTCCTCCCCCTCCCTCCCTCCCCCCCCCCTCTCTTTCTCTCCCAGCCACGCAGGGGAGAGCGTGTGAATCGAGCCCCACAGAAAAGAAACGTTGCCGATTCAGAACTTGTGCCAGCGCAATGAACCCCTGCTCTAAGCCCCAGCACCACCCATCTCTCAGCGCCTAACCCCCAACACCACCCATCTCTCACTACCTAACCCCCAGCACCACCCAGCCCTAAGCCCCTTACCCCAACACCCCCTGTCCACACTAAGAAGATAAGTCTAATGCAGAGCATGGGGAGGGCTAAAGAGATGCTCCGCTGTATTCTGACATCAACACCTTTGGGCCAACGACTCCCCCCCCCCCCTCCACTCTGCCATGATCTTCCCCTCATTGTGACCATCTCCCCCATCCCAGTGCCATCCCAGTGCCATCCCAGTGCCATCCCAGTCCCCTGCCAACTTCATCGCCACTGTTTGTTCAAAAGGCGGAGTTCAGTTTCATATTGAGGAGGAGGAGGAGGAGGAGGAGATTTTTAATATTTGAAAAGAGAGCTACTTAATGCAGTGCAACCTGGAAAGAGATTATTGTTGAAATCCTGCATATAGAGTATATACATGTCACCACAGATCAGCTGAAATTCACTGTATTTAAGAAATAAACTAAAAAGAAAAAAAGACAACAAAAAAAAAAAAGCACTGTGCCCAGGAATGAAAGTGATCTCTCGGCAGAAACATGAACAGGCAACGCCAACGCTTGGCATTTAACATGCACTTTCACATACACACACACACGCACACACACTCACACAGGTTACACTTATAAACCCGCAGTATGGCCATGGCACACAGAAACGATCACACACGTACTTAATCCCTGACTGCACCGTGGCCCCGGGCCCCTCGGAGCCCTGAACCACACCCTGTGCTGGGCTCCAAGCCACCGCCGCCCACCGGGGGCCCCTACTGGTCCAGCTGGGAGGGCCGACTGGGAGGTTGGCGGGCTGTTCCCAGCGGAGCGCTTTGAGGGGAGAGCTGGAACCCGCCGCCAAACGCCGCCGAGGGCCCCAGTGTCTCCACGCCCACGGACTGACTCTAGGACCGTGGGGAGACTGAGCTCCGAGAGGCCCCCGGGTCCCGATCTGGAGAAAAAGGACCCACAGCAATGTATTATTATTATTATTATTATTATTATTATTATTTTGTTTTTTTGGTTTGGGGGACATTGGGGGGGTGCGGTGTTTGAACCCCTTTGACAGGGAGGAGGACGCTGATCACTGATCCGTCTGACCGGGGAGGGGTCCGGGCCGATCGTGCAGCCGGTGGACTTTGCGTTGGTGGGAGAGCGCAGCGTGGCGAGAGAGAGGAACCGAACCGAGATGTGTCGTGTCGTGTTGAACTGAAAAAAAAAAAAAAACTCCTCCTGGAAGAAAAAGAAAAAAATAAAGAATAAATAAAAACGAAAAAAACCCGCCAACTTTTACAGAACTGGTCCAAGGGAGAGCAGATCGCCGCCTCCTACGCCACAGGACCGTATGAGGTCCAGAGCCCGCGTCCTGGTCGACCCCGTTTCACTTTCCAGTCCGCTCGGTTTTTATGTTTCATTTTGTTGTTTTCTTTTCTGTGTGGACTCTTCAGCCGTTGTAGCCTTTGAGCTATCAGTCTTTTCTTCAGCCTTTGTGTCTTTCAATCAATCACTCCCCCCTCCTCCCTAACCACCTTTTACCGCCTGTTCTTGTATGTTCCTGCCTTCCTGCCTTCCTCCCTTGGTCTGCTCTTCTTCCCTAAGGTTTTCGTTCCCTTCCGCTTCTCATCCCCTTTCCTCTCATTTCGCTTACTTTCCTCTCTCCTCCTCCTCCATCCTCTCTCCTCTCCCCTCCTCTCCATCCTGTGTCCTCTCTCCTACTCTCCCATCTCTCTCTCCCCCCACCACCACCACTTCCTCCACTGAGCAGCTGATGAGTCTTTGTTTCTTGTTTGTGTGGGGGGAAAAAAAACGAATCCTTCAAACGGAAAAAACGACTAAATAAAAAAACTGAAGAGGATGACACAAAACGATGACACTAATCTCCCCCTCTCCCCTCCCCCCCTCCCCCCGTCCCCCTTTCCCCCCCGTCCCCCCCCCCCGCGGCTTTTTCGTGTGTCCGGCTTTAATTTACTGCTGAACTATTATTCTTGTACAGACTGTAAAATGTATTATTTTGTACAACTTTATTGATAAAAACATGAACTTTTAGAAGATCCCTGTGCCTTGATCACGGCTGTACGTGTATAATGAGCTAACGTGGGAGTCCCACTGCGCTGTATAGCTTGGCCAATCCCCTCCCTCCTAACTGTCCACCCTTTATCGGTGTCTCTCTCTCTCTCTCTCTCTCTCTCTCTCTCTCTCTCTCTCTCTCTCTCTCTCTCTCTTCCCCCCCCCCCCCCCCCCCCCAGGGAGTACAACCATCCAATTCGTTATTTCTCTCCCTCCTTCTCCACCCCCTGTCCTTATTATTTAAATGTCTATTTTTGGATCCATATACCCAGAAAAGATGAGATATATGAAATGTATATGGGTTTAAAAAAAAAAAGTATTTTATTAGAATCTGAATGAACCTTGACTAACTGTACACTCAGTAGTGTGTGTACTACTTATGTAATAACTTAAGTTAATAACTTAATAACTTAAGTTAAGTCCTTTCAAACAAAACGGTGTTCAGGTTTCTGTTGCTTCATCTGGAACATCTGCAAAATACATTTTAAAGGGTTTAAGAGGAGTCAAGTGTCATTTACCATTTTATTTTCTGTCTTTTCTATTTTATTTTTTACTTTAATGGTGATGTGAAAGACCCACATGCAAATCGATGCTTGTTTCTACGCAAACTATTTTTCTTTTGCTACGGAAAGATAAAATAACACAAAAATATATATATTGATTTTGATTTATTATTTTCTGATGGGGGAAGGGGGGGGTGTGTGCTCCGACCGGCCCTGCGCGACAGGCGGCCTGTACAGTATTAACATCTTTCACTTCTGTGCCCTAGTCTTCATCTTACTGTGTAGACCAGATATGGGTCTCTCTACTTTCTGAACAGGAGCTCCGACAAATAAAAGTTTTTTTGGTGCAGACAGAAACAGATCCGTCATTACACACACACACACACACACACACACACACACACACACACACACACACACACACACACACACACACACACACACACACACTTTCATTCCTTTATTCAATACAGGTGACTTCCATTGATGCGTTTGTTTAGGCTGGTTGACAATTTCAGCAGAACTTCTGCACAGGACACGGTTCATCATAACACACTTGCTACACAATATGGACTACATTCATTCCACATAACACCAACCTGGCCTACTTAAGAACTTTTTCATGTTGAATGACAATGCTTTAATTCTGTGGCAGGTTTAGTCAGACTCGTTTAGTGCAAGGTACCAAATGATCTCAAATCAACTTGTGAAAATATTAATAATTAACTGTTAGAGCACTTGCATTATAGGCGACAAAAATGAATCTGTAGTTTTCTTGCACACACCAATTACTTCGATTCATATAGCTTTGATGTTTGGGAAGATAAAAGTGGAAACTTTTTGCATGTGCGTCCGATTTAATGTTTAGAAATATTTTGTACTCAACTTGAATGTTAAACATTGCTCATTTATTAGAGGCAACTATTAGACTAGCATACACATTATGAACCACGACCAGGCAAAACAACGACGCGTAACCCTTTTGCCAATGCAGAGGAGATCAACTCTGAATCCAAATATTCCATTCCTTAATTAGAGCACGAGCCTGAATAAAGGAGAGATGAAGGTCTTTAAATTAAAAACTCGCATACATATTTATTTTATTTATACTTATGAGGGCCTGCCACTACAAAGACTCATCATGCATCCAAAAATGTAAAACCGGTTCTCCATTATCTATCATCTGTTACATTTCCATCGGTATCTCGTTCACAGACGCAGGCTCTTCCTGTATTCTCCTGTCACGAGCAGGATCCAGCTGCAGCCCGTGGGCGGGGCCTATGGTGTTGCAATGGGGCCTGTAGTGTGGCAGGTCCGGTTTGGACGTTTTGCGTCACAGTCGGCCCCTAACTGCCCAAGTCGAGCGTTTCAAAGATCATTTTTCTTCTTAAATTTCAATAAAATAATTAATTAATAATAAATAATCGAATTAAAAAATATATAGATAAATATATATATTGCAGCCAATAGCTATATATATGGCTATATATATATGGCTATATATATATATATATATATATATATATATATATATATATATATATATATATATATATATATATATATGGCTATATATATATATATATCTATACATAGAGGGAAAATAACGGATAAAAAACGGATATGCCACACCACAGGCCCAATTGCCACACGATAGGCCTCGGCTCCGGGACTGCAGCTGGATGCTGTTGCCTGTCACCGGCTGTCGCCCCACCGGGCCACGCCTCTCGCCTGACGTCACCCCTCAGGGCCCCGCCCCTCGTGAGACGTCACCAACGTTCCTCCCCGCCCCTCACGTGACGTCAGCTGGCGTTTCCTTCCCCTTCCTCTCGTCTCTCTACGCTGCCGCTTCTGCTGCTCACTAGCCTAGCCTAGCATTACGTTATCAGGCAGTTGTCGTTTGCGGTGCAACGTTTAGTAGTACTCTCCCCCCTCCTCCTCCCGAGGAGAGCCAGCACCTTGCATACGATACCGACATTCCCTGACAGCTGTGGCCCGTCGTCCTCTCCGTCAGCGGGACAGAAGAGACCCCCTCAGCCCGGGGACATGGCTAGACAGGAACAAGTGCTAGTGCTAGAGCCACAACACGAACTGAGGTTCAGAGGTAAGGGCCCCGACACCCAGGAGCCAGCTAGCAGGCTACCAACCATCGGTGTGAATACCTCCGTTTATACCTGCGTGTGTCGCCTTGCGCGGCTGTTTTCCGAACTGGGGGCGTCTGAAAATGAAGGGATTCGGTGATTTCAATCGGTGTGACTGTTGATCGTTGCGCCAATGACAGGTGAACCAGGATTGTGTGACGATGCTAGCCTAGTGGATAGCATCGAGCTAAAGATGCTAGCTTGCAGGACTGGCTCGGCTGTCATTGCAAATGTGAAGCGGGGCCTTTCGGGCTATTTCTTGCCCTGCCGCTAATTTGCCGCCCGTATCCGTTCACACCTCCCTGCTGTGCGTGTTGCAAAGCGTTGACATTCGCCGACCAAGTCACCGTATTGACGTTTGGACTATTCTAGAAATGTCCACAACCACGGAGCCCTGGGGGGGGGGCAAGGCAGGGAGGTTTCACAATATCATGAGGAAGGAGGCTGGAGGGGATCTTGGAGATTATTCAAACGACGGCCCAGCCTGAATAATTTGCTACCTTTTGCATATCCAAGAATGTAAGGTTCTGCAAACCCTAGTGGATTAGCAGCTCATAGTGGCCTAGTTGACGTGGTCTTAAAACTGCTGTTGGATATTTTTTATTATTGTTTAGTTTGATAGGATGAATTGAATATCCCTGAATATGGGCACCATTAGTTGCTTTTTGAAATGTTTACACCTTGATTTGGGAGTTCATTGCAATATCAGGGATAGGCTGGGGAATTTAGTGGATTAATCACCATTGGGTAACACTGATGAATGTTAAACCTGCTTACTACATTCTCCATACTAGTCGTATGCAGAAAACTGTTTAAGTGACATAGGAGAGCTGATAAGCTATATATGGGAAATGCACTCTTATTTCAGTGGTTGATTTGAAACAGGAAGTGCTCCTCCTAATCGTCTAATGAATGGTTGTGTGTGTGTGTTTATGGTTGTGTTGTCCAGGCCCATTCACAGATGTTGTCACTGCCACTCTGAAGTTGGGCAACCCTACAGACAGAAATGTGTGTTTCAAAGTCAAGACGACCGCGCCACGCCGGTATTGCGTGCGTCCCAACAGCGGTGTCATCGATGCTGGAGACTCCGTAAACGTGTCTGGTTTGTAGAAAATACTTTTTGTGTGTGAGGTGTGCCGCTTGCCTGCCAGTCGCTGAACTGACGAGTGTTTCATTAGTTTATCAACAGGCAGCCTCCACCAAGTGGAGCTGGTTCAGGGCCTGTCTGGGACACGGAGTAATAAAACAATGGCACACTTGTTCAACCTAGATATTTCAGCCATAGAAACTGGAAAAATAACATTCTAAAGTGTGGATGATGTAATTAAGGAGACGAAAAAAAACATGTCTGCCATTTATGAGCATGTTAGGGTTTCATTGGTCTATAAATAACTGGCTTCCCTTTTCAGGCTGCATAAACATTGGTATCCTTAATGTAACCTCCTCCTTGTGCTTGATTCTGTTGCTCTTCACAGTGATGCTACAGCCCTTCGACTATGACCCCAATGAGAAAAGCAAGCACAAATTCATGGTGCAGTCCATGCTGGCCCCATACGATATGACGGACATGGAGGGAGTGGTGAGTGGCCCGGCACATATTCTATTATATTTGTCATGTGAAATGATTTAGTAAGACCTCTCTTTTAAATCTTCAGATATTTTGCATAGGTCTGTGCATTCCTCCATCCTGTACCTTATCCGAGTTGTGTGTTTGCCTATACCAGGTTAAACTCTCATGGTTGTGGACGGTGTCGTGACTCATGTGTGTGTAGGGGAACCTAGTTTCCCTGGTGGCACCGTTTACAATCGTACGTTGGTAGAAATGATTGGAAGACGGACCTAGTAGAAGTTAAGAATTACTATTTTCAAATGTGCCGTGCAACGTCGCCGATTTCTTCACCAAGATTCTCCGTGCGTTGCAATCTGTGTGCGATGTCCTTTTGCCATAATTATTAAACAGAGAAGTAAACACTTGACCTGAGTGTCGAGCGGACCACTGACAGCCCAACGTGGACAATAAAACGTTGGTTTTGTGGGTTGTTTTTTCCCGTGTGCAGTGGAAAGAGGCGAAACCCGAAGAGCTGATGGACTCCAAGCTGAGGTGTGCGTTCGACATGCCGCTGGAAAACGATAAAACCGTAAGTTCTCAAGGACTCCCAGTAGCTTCTCAAGACCTTGAACTGTAACTGTCCAAGGTCTCTGCCGAGCGTCGAGCATCGCACGTCTCTCTCTCGTGATTACTGTTACAAGCCACCAGGAAGCCCTGGTCTGCGTGCTTTCCATCGGGATAGTCGGGAAGTACACCTCATTAACATTTCATCACATAAGGAAGGACACATTTAAAAGGATGAACCAGGGCTTTACAAGGGCTCTCCACTTTACATGGGCACTCGTTTTTGAATGGGTGCTGTCTTTTTAAAAATCTATATCAAAGAATTACTAGTTAGCTTTGGTGTATTTTAGGATGCCTTTTTAACACCTTGGCCAGTGATTACTGATGCAAAAATAGCCAATAGAAATCTATTTCTGGCATTTTTTATACCGTGTGTATTTATTAATTTGCAACGTCAAATCTCTATAATAAGGTGACCTTAACTAGTTTTAAAGTGCTAACAGCTCATTACAATTAAGTATCCTTTTGGATGTCTGTTTGCTGGCATTTTGTGGCCTTATGATTACTAAAGTTAACGTGACGAAGGTCGACACGCTTTAATGGTCCAGGGATAATCGTTTGAACGAGAACACAGAAAAAAAGCCCCCACTGCACCAACCAAATAGTCCATAGAAAACGAAAGCAATTTCTTAGTTGCAGTCCGAGTTCTCTTTCGTATCCACAAGCATTCACTTCCTTTAGCATCGCATCCCAGAATCCTCCATTACACTTGTTATTTTGGTTGCTTTGATCATTTTCTCATCCTTTCTTTTTCATCTCCATATCTCTGCACCCCCAATTCCAACCACGTCCAATCCGCTCCTTCTCACCACCACCCCACATCACCTCCACCCCTCAACTCCTCCACCAACCCACCCACCCCTCACCCCCTCATCCCCCACCCCCCCCATCTCCTCTTCCTCCACCCCCCATCTCCTCCTCCGCAGCATGACAGTGACAGCCTCCAACAGTCGGTGTCCTCTCCCGCCCCCGTTAAGACGGAGCACGGGGCGCCGCTGCCCAAGTCGGCCACCAGCGCGGCGTTGGACGACGGCGAGGTCAAGAAGATCATGGAGGAGTGCAAGAGGCTGCAGATGGAGGTCCAGCGACTACGGGAAGAGAACAAACAGATCCGGGTGAGGCCCCGGGGGACGAGGAACGGCTAGCCTGGCCGTCGCCAGACCGAGCTCCGTCGTAGACCGAGCTCTGTCGTAGATTGAGCTCGGTCTGGCGATAGCCAGGCTAGCCGTTCCTCGGCCCCGGGGCCGAGGAACGGCTAGCCTGGCTATCGCCAGACCGAGCTCCGTCGTAGATTGCACGTTGGTCTGGGGAAGCTGCTGTCATTTCCTTGATCAACGGGGCCTAGTTCAAACGACTCCGTACGCGATTGGCTTGCTTGCCGCCGTCGCTTCCCTGTCGTCGTTGTGTCAAACCAGCCGATAGCGCGCCGGGGGGAAAAGCCAGCGTGGTGATTGGCTGACCCCCTTCTCCAGTCCCTTCTGCAGGGTGAATTTGAATGGCCGGCGGAATGGGACGTTTGGGACGACACGGAGACGTTTGACCTGCAGACACGATTTGAACTTTTGTAGTTTAATTTCAGAACCATTTTATGCTATCAGACGTCCAACTTACTTGCCTCCGTTACCCACGTCGTGCTTAGAGGCCGGTGTCGTGAAGTGCAGCTGCTGTTTGTTCCCCAGCTTTTAGAATGGTTGATACTGGGGGAAACTTTAAAGTTCGGGCTGCGTGGTGCTCCCTCTGAAGGTGGCTGTGCAAATCGGACCATGCACAACCTGAGGAAGTATGTCTGAAACTGTGTAAGGACAGAAAGGCATATTTCCGCCCACTCGCCAAGTGTCCGGGGGTTGTAGTACATCAGACTCCGCTCAGACATGCTCAGTTCGTCCTTTGCAGTGGTTGTAAGAAAAAAGTACATAACACGAAAAAGTGTGTGCTACCCATTGAGTGATTCAGTATAATTAAAAAATATATTTTTTATTGTATGCATATATATATTATTTTTTTTCTTTTTATAGGATTAATGTAACATTAATGGCATTATATTGAATTTACCAATATACCGCTTCTATATACTTTCATTCATTGTGATTCACCAGCCATGAGCGATATGTTGTATTATAAACCCCTTTACGCATGGCCTGGAATGGTTGAACACACTTGAATGACGCAGCCCTTAAACCAGCTGTTCAGGACACATCTGAAGCAGAGCAGCGTTTTTCTATTGTTTTGAAGCTGATACTTGTGCAACGGGTGAGCGAGCGACATTCTTCCCGAGTGCAGTAATTGCAGCCAATAGGAGGTGATGATTGACACTGTTTTGAGCACGGTTGAATGGACAATGGAACGGGCACCCAGGGGGTGTGTCTGAAGGAATGAGTCTTGTTTGTTGTGCAACTCTTGGCGCCGTCAGTAGCTGGCAAAACAACCATCAAGCTGTCTCTAGTCATGATAACCTGGGAGATCCAAGCTCGGATACCTAAACGGACACTTTATAAACTAGCCTGGTTTATAATTGTACGCTACGTGATTGATTCGCATGAACGAGTGGCACCGCTGGCGACCTTTGACCTGAATGTTTTGACCTCCACGTGTCGCAGGAGGACGACGTGTTGCGGAAGAGGAAGGTGACGTCGGTGCCGGCGCCCCACCCCCCTGCCTCCTCCTCCTCCATGGCCACGTCCGGCGTGATGGAGGAGGGCCTCAGCACCCGCCTGCTGGCTTTCTGCGTCCTCTTCTTCGTCCTCGGGGTCATCATCGGCAAGCTGGCTCTGTGAAGGCCGGGGACGGACGCTAAGCCGCTTGGGTGACGACGCCCGTGGAGATGTCTCTGTGTCCTTCTTCCTTTTGTTCCTACTCTTGTCTTGTTCTTTCTGGTGTGTTCTTTGCAGTATTTGATGCAATATCACGAGAGGGTTTGAGTAGGAAGGGAAAGATATTTAATGTATGACAAGAAAAACGAAGGCGTGTTTTACCATAAGCAAACACATTATTTAGGCACAGGTATTTACAAAATTTTTTTTTTGGTCACCATCTTTTGATTGTCTCTCTCCGTCCATTCTACCTATCGATCCTTTCTTCTATAACTTGCACAGAAAACCTTTTTATGTAGTGAAGGGAGTGGGGTGTGTCCCATCCCCAAGCCCCGTCTTAATATATCAATGAGTTCACTGGTTCCCCACTTTACCTACACAGAATGCATCAGAGGACGACCGCCTCGCCATGTAATGTTATCTTCCGTTTGATTCTGACAATACATGAACTTGAAGTAAAAGTAAAATCTTTCAATGCAAGACTTTATTTACCCCAAATAAACTACATATTGTCGCCTAAACAGCATCTTGATTAAAAATGTGAGCGAGTAGAAGACATTTGTTTGTTTTGGTTTATTTTACTCTAGCTATAGATGCGAGTGCTGTGTGGAGGAGTTTTACGATAACTGTGTGTTTTGTGTAGGTAGGAAGAGCACAAAGGCTAATGTGTTAATGACCATGCTAAAAGTGGCTACAGTGACCATGGCTCTGTTAAGAGAATGGTCGGCCAATCAGATTCCCTCTACTACACACCAAAAGGCATGTGTAGTCAATCCTAATTGCACCCAAACTCATTTTAAAAAAGTATTTAAAGTATATCTGCCCCAGCTGTTGCGTTTTAATTGAACTTTTTGTTCTTCCAGGCTCTTGAAGACATGGGCATATCTTCTCGTGTTGCACAGTGACCTAGCAGTTCATGAAAATATATCCTGTATACGTTTGCATTTTTGTGGCATCGGTATAGCCCACTTAAAAGTGTGTGTGTGTGTGATCTTAGACTGTTGATAGCTGCTTCCTCAGGTTGAAACGGAAAGAAAGCGCAGTCTGAACATAAGGAGCCTGCTCGTCTGAAAAGTTGTTATGCAAAGCCTATTTGGACATTCACAGTACCCCACTTTACACTGTACAACAGTAGCTTTGGCGTCTCATTCAATTCTGCCCATTGATGGTTATAGTGTGTATATCTATATATATATGTATGTATAGATATGTATATCTATACATATATATGTATTGTTATCTCTATATATATGTATAGATATTATATCTACATATATATGTATTGTTTTTGAAATCCATATAGCTGCAATGCTCCATTGGGCTCTATTTGTTCCACGCTGCAATCTGCATGGAATAAACTGCATTTATTATTTTTCGGGGTGTTCAAATAATTAAAAGGGACCACCTACATTGTGGTTGGTATGGTATGTGAAAATTATGGTTTGTTTTAATTTTTCAACAAAATACAGTTCAAGTGACCCGCAATTCAAATAGCATTTTAAAGTAATTTTGTTGTTTGTATTTTCCTTGCCGAAGGAAGCTTGCAGAGCTGCTAAGACTGAATACACACACTTTAAAAACTGTAACACAGCTTATACTTGCAGATTAAGTTATAACCGCCACACATGTAACCACGGAATAATTGGATACTGTTTTGTATATACATCAAATAAACCAAATGATGAAGAGATCTGTCAGTTATTAACAAAATGCCGTTTACGGAATTGAAGAATAAACCTGATTTATAAGTCATGTAAAATGATGACATGTATAATTTAAATATCAAGCCCCGCCTACCCATGGCTTGAGAAGGAAATTAATTCCTATTTTTTATTCTCTTTCTAGAAGAGATCAAGAGCTTGTTAGCCACGCCCCCACACCCAGACCTACGTCATCCGGCCTTACCCAGGAAGTAGAAAAAAAATAATTTGGGCCAAGGCGAAGTGACAGTGTAGCATAGGTAGCTAGCAAGGGTTTCCCTCATATTTGGCAATATTTTTAACATTTTATTTGTGTTTCGCCATCAAGCAAATGTCGCTGTTTGGAAAGATATTCGGCGGCGGGGGAAAGGGAGGGAAGGGGCCCAGCGCGCAGGAGGCGATCCAGAAGCTGCGAGAAACAGAGGATATGCTAACGAAGAAGCAGGAATTTCTAGAGAAAAAGATTGACCAGGAGCTTGTGACTGCGAAGAAAAACGGCACCAAAAATAAGCGAGGTGGGTGGTCAAAATAAATGTTTAACGCGTTGCATACGTTTTTATAATAAGGATCGTCCACATCGGTCGGCTATTGGTGCTGCTGCTCCCAACTCTGTTGCCAGGCGGACTCCTGCCCACAGAAGGGTTCACCTGGTGTCCTGACTTGGTTCATTTCTCACGCACACACGCACACACGCACACACGCACACACACACACACATACACACACACACACACACACTCCTCCACTTGCTGACACATCTATTGGGAAAATGCAATCAGATTTGATGTGCATCTGAAAACGACGAGAAAAATGTGGTTTATTTGTTTGTTTTCTGGCTGCAGAATAGCATGACTGTGTGTTGTTAATGAAGACGAAATCCAAAGATCACTCTTAAGTCAAATAGAGGTTTTAATGAGGTAATGTCATTATCTGTATGTGTTAGTGTATTGATCACTGATTGTTGCATGGTAAGACTTATCACGTTGACCATTTCTGCACACACTCTAATTTATATATTTTGGTAAGTGATTGTGTTCGGCTGGGAGTCATTGTATTGTCCCTCAGCTTTCACATCAGGAATAGTGCAGAGTTCACTGTGAAGCTGCACACCGCGTCTATTCGTTTGTAGATAAGCCTATCTTAAGGTGTGTATGCTGCCTTTACCCGGACCTACCATTAAATCATATTTACACCCCCCCAATCGACTGTTGTTTTCCTGCTGTTTTCTGACCGCCCAACTATCAATTATTTTCTAGTGTCAATGGTTGCATGTCCTCCGTTTGCTAATCTCTCCGTCTCCCCTCCCTCCCTCTTTCTGCAGCGGCCCTGCAGGCGTTGAAAAGAAAGAAGCGCTACGAGAAGCAGCTGGCGCAGATCGACGGCACGCTGTCCACCATCGAGTTCCAGCGGGAGGCCCTGGAGAACGCCAACACCAACACCGAGGTCCTCAAGAACATGGGCTTCGCTGCCAAGGCCATGAAGTCGGCCCACGAAAACATGTAAGAAAAAGGACGACAACTTAGTCGACACCGTGGCGGACAGTTAATAATAACACATGGTATTTGTGTAGCGCTTTTCTCGTACTCAAAGCTCTTCACATAGGTAACAAACAACAAATAGATAATCAAAAAGAAATGCAAAGTTGATGGGGGGTGGGGGGGTCTAGGAGGAGGCAGTGGAGAAGGGATGGGTCTTGAGGTGTCAGTGGAACAGCCCCCTTCGTCAGCGGGTGCAGTTCCTGTAACGTGTTACTAACAGGATAGTTTGGGTAGGATAGGGTAGTGACTAGGTACTAGTTCCAGGGTGTTCCACTCCCAGAGGAAGGCGACAGGGTACGACCCTCCGATGTCCACGACCCTGGACTACGAAATGACATGTTTCTGAGTAAACTGTCACCGTCCCAAGTTATTTTGGAAGAGCACATCTAACTAAAGGAAACTAAACAAAATAGAACTTTCGCGTTCAAAGTCGGTCATTGGTCAGGGTGAATCGGACCATATAGTCGCGGTCTTTCTCTTGCAGATTGGGCCCTCATCTGCACACTAAGGGGGTCTTTGAAACCTGTTTAACGTGGAGGAAAGTTGAAATAGCTGTAAAGTTCCACTTAAAAATATATAGAGGGGGTCGGCTTGGCTGGTGTGAGCCAAAATATACATATAATCTAAGACTAAAACATTTAGATTTTATAATTAAGACTACTGCTCATTTTGTGTTTAACTAACTGTTTAAAAGAACTGCTTAACTGTGTTCCATATTCACGTCTAATTATGTAGCTGCTGTCAAAAGCTGCTGTCAATCATTACCCCTCTCCTTGAATCTCTCCAAATGAATCAATGGAGAAAACCGAACCTGACCTTAAAAGACGTCAAGTTTAATTTTGTACAAAGTACAAAAATTGGTTTATATACTAACAAGTTTTTATTCCAATATACCATTCTTAAAAAAAAAAAGTTTCATTTTCGATGAGATCCACTGAATAGAATACACGGCATAATTATAAACAGCACTGGTTTGGAACCAGTGGGTATCTTAGGACACTGTCAGACCACTGATGGGACAAAACCTAACATGTGATTGGCGCTCATCTATAATTTTTCCTTTTTGCCGCCCTGTTAAAGGTTGTATCAGCGATTCTAGGCCCAAACATAAATGATCACATTCATCTGATCTTCCCTCACGATCCGCTAGCTGCCCGCCCCAATCAGCAGGCCGTCAAAGAAACGCGTCTCTGTAGCCAGCCTACGCTCCGAGATCGTAAACAAAAACAAATGGTACTACCAACCACTTAAAACCAAAATAAATAGTATTCCAACCAATCACCAACAAGGGGCGGGTGCTGTGGGGTTTCGCGCCGCGTTCACGATCGTTTCTACTGGATGCACGAAACACAGAAGGGAGGGGCGAGCGGGCTCTGTTTGTTGGGGATCTCGCTTCAGACACCGACGGAAGTGACGTCACCCAGCGTCGCTGATGCAGCCTTTAACGTTAACGGCTCTCCTGCTCTCCTTGTGGCTCCAGGGACATCGACAAGGTGGACGACCTCATGCAGGACATCACAGAACAGCAGGAGGTGGCGCAGGAGATCTCCGACGCCATCTCCAAACCAGTGGGCTTCGGCGAGGAGTTTGACGAGGTACGCTTTGTAGCGTTTGGTTTCAAGGGAGATGCCGCAGTTCCTGTGTTTTGCGTTGAAATATTTTGCTGCTAAGATGTGTAATTACACCAAAAGGTCTCTTGATGGCACTAAAGACATTTCCTCCCACAATATTAAACAGAGATTATGAGCCCTCCAGGGTTCAGTCACCTAACCACAGATAATCCCCAAGTCTGTTCAAACAAAGCTTGGTTCTGTGGGCTCAAGGGAGCTGGGTCACCTCTATCTCTCCCAGGATTGGCTTTTTTTTTAATGTCTCCCCTCTGGGTCACTTGCGCACTGTTTGTATGTTGTATGTCCTGGCACTTAAAAATAACACTTAGCATCGTGAAGCATCTTATCCTAGCTATCTTTGTTGTATGGGGGGGGGGTTAACCTAGAGATTGTCAGTGCTTGGCACTTGGTTCTATGAACATCTTTATTGTACTGACAGCGATATATTGTTGTTTCTCTTTCTTCTGACAAATGTACTTATTGTAAGTCGCTTTCGATCAAACCGTCTGCTAGATGTAAATGTAAAATGTTCTCTCTCTCTCTCTCTCTCTCTCTCTCTCTCTCTCTCTCTCTCTTCTCTCTCTCTCTCTCTCTCTCTCTCTCTCTCTCTCTCTCTCTCTCTCTCTCTCTCTCTCTCCCCCTCCCTCCCTCCCTCCCTCTCTCTCTCTCTCAGGACGAGCTGCTGGCTGAGCTGGACGAGCTCGAACAGGAGGAGCTTGACAAGAACCTGCTGGAGATCGGGGGGGGCAGAGAACGTCCCTCTGCCCAGCGTCCCGTCCACCTCACTGCCCTCCAGACCAGGTGAGAACCGCCGCCTCCGACCGAATACAGCCCAGAGGACCGTATACTGGGACTCAGAAATATGTGCTATAGCCTTACTTTCCAGTCTCTCTTGTGACACTTGTTGCACATATACAACACTCGTTGTATATGTGCAGTAACAATATATATATTAGTGCTGTCAAGCGATTAAAATATTTAAACGCGATTAATCGCATTAACTTGAGATTTAATCTCACTTTTTTTCATTTTTCTGAATATCCCTTGATTTTGTGCTGCTAGCCTTTTAGTGAGATCAGAGAGTGTTGAGAAGGACAGTAATAAAATATATTTGGTAAGATGGATGTAAGAAGAGAGACCCGCAGTGAATTCAACCCGGTCCACTTGACATCGGGTGCATGACAGTGGTAGGCCTACCGTAAAACTTCAATAGCCCGGGCTTTTATTTGTTTCAATCACTGAACGTTCGAACAAAACTTTTGCTCAGCAAAGATAGGAAATACTATAACATTTATTATTTAAACCAGTATGAATATCCCTACCGTACGTAGGCCTTACACATTACCAGGCTATCGAATAACGCCTACACACACACACACACACACACACACACACACACACACACAAACACACACACACACACACACACACACACACACACACACACACACACACACACACACACACACGGTGGCGGAGTGGTAATCGAGTCGGGAGAATTCCCAGTGGGTCGTTAACGTTTCGTCGTTAAAATTGGCTTGCGTTAACACCGTTAATAACGCGTTAACAGCACGGAAAGCACTAATATATATATAGGGTTCAGTTCACAAGCATTTGTAGTGGTGATTTATCAAGGAGTGTACAGTACATATGAGTTACAGAAATGCTCCAAACCCCGAGAAGGTGAAGTGTCACTGAGGGAAATGAATCAGGTTTTTACATCCTACCCCAGGACCTGCCGATATAGCCCCGCCCACTTTGCAACTACATTTTGGAGCCAACGTATAGATCCACTAGGGACCGGCTCCGTTCTCCGTCCTATAGGGGGTCTGCCATACTGGCTGGGGACTATCGACCAATCACCATCCAAGAACAGAAAGTATAAATATGATCAAAGTGAATCGTGCAATGTCAGCGGATTATGTTGACAGCGGGTGTTTTTCTTTTCACAGCAGCCAGGAAAGAGAAGGAGGAGGATGAAGACGACATGGAGGATCTACAGCGCTGGGCAATGGAGGCCATGTGAGAACACCGACCTGACCAGCATCCACCACATCCCACACTCACAGGAGAACCAGAGAACCAGGGGATCGGCGCCAGAGAGAGACCTAGAGAATAATGGACCTGTAATACATCGACTATGGGTGTTTTTGAAGGCTTGAGCTGAAGTCAAGCGGCAAGTTGCCAGAATTGTTTTTTTGTTTTTGTTCCCTTTATTCTCCCTCTGGCCTTCGATTCCAGAGAAAAAATCCTCAGTTTCCAGCGATTCTAAAGAGCATGGCAAAGGTTTGTCCCTCATCAAGGCTGTAAACGTCAACTATTCCCAACGGCACTCATGGCCCAATAGGCTGCTAATAGAACATACGCGTCATATGTTCGGCGGTTCAATATTTGGATTATTGTCCGACTCTAGTCTAATGTTAATAACAAATGGAAAAGGGAATCTTTGGGAGCTGAACCTTGAAACGCCTGTTACGAACATATATACCCCTTTTCCTACATGAATTTTTGTGTTTTCCATAGGAAATATATGAATGATTCTTAAACTCATTAGAATCATTCATATGTTATAATATACTTATATTAATTATATTATACTTAGTAATATACTTATTATTTGGTTAAGCACTCCCCAAAAGCTGCGACTGAGACTTGGCATGCTTTGGTTATGAAGCTTGGAACGGTCTTTGTTATCCAGTTAACTGTTTTTCCCAAACGGTTTTGCTTTGCTGTTGGTTTTGTTTGTGTTTGTTCAAGCATTTAATGCCCTTTCCCAACTATGCCTGTACCTTGTGACACTTCAATGGCTTTTGCTGTTCCCCAGAAGACCAGAAGCTTCCCGCCAACTGGTTATTTGATGTTAATATCCAAAATGTGTTCCTTTATTGTTTTTCAGTTTGTTATAGTTGTGTTTTTTTGCTGACAACCGCAAGTATTTTGAACGGTTATACTGTGTGAAGCGTTTCAACAAAGGGAAGGCATTGAAATCATTGCACGACTGAACCAACAGAGATTTATCCTGATACTTTCATTGTATTTTCTGTCTGGGTCACGTCAGTTTTCTTTGGGACACTATGGGAGAGTTGTTTTTATTATTAATTTAGAATTGTACAATAGGCAGAAAAAGGAAGCATTTCACAATGTATTAATGTAACTGACAAAGAGATAATGGTTTATATATGCTATGACTAGTTTCCCTACATTTCCAGTGTTTTTGGATTTGAGTCATTTTAGTTTTGCTAAAATATGATGTACATTTTTTACATATACAATATGTAACACCAGAATGGACATGCATGTTTACATTTCAACCGTTTATTTATCACATTATTTGAAAAATCATTAAAATTTCCAATTGTATTTCTATCATGACTGCTCTTTTTTGTTCTTCTGTTTAAAGAAGTAGAATAAGTATAAGATCCTAAGCATGAATCATTTCTATATTCATCACTAAAGTGATGTGCATGTCTGGCTGAAGCAGCTATTTACTACATTTGACTCCTTGGATTAATCGTGGTAAATTTTAACTCGGAAGTATACTAATCTGGCTTTTTTTATACAGTGTAAAAAATAATAACGATTTCATTTTTAGCAACAACGCTTCTTGAACGCGTCCAGCATCCAGTGTCGCATTATACTGACGTCACCTTCGCAGTTTAACGCATGCGCTCCGAGGTCTCCGCTGATGCAAGAAAATTCAGGCGCAGCGGCACGGGAACAGAGGGACAGACACTTCTCCGTTTTCTTGCAAATTTAAGTCCGCAAACATGTCGGGAGACGAGGTGAGCTACCGCCCTGAGCGAGTCTGTATCAGCACGTCCACACACACACACATGGGTCGGGCGGTACCGCTTCAAGATGTCCGTGTTAACCGTGTTTCTCAACGCGGCCTCCGGACAGCGGCTCTCATGTCACCCTGCGGCTCACATGGCTACGAGCTAAAGCAGAATGGGGACGTTTCCCTGGAGCACTCATTCAAGAGTAAATCGAAAAAAATGTGTTCTGCAGACCACGTCGGGCCATGTAGTTACAGCACATGTGACCGATCGGCCGTGTCAGGGACGATATGCGGATCATGCGATGATCAGAGTTATACCGGCTAATGCTAACGCTAGCTCCCTCTGCTAGGAGCACGCTGATCTAAAGCGTCCATCCACGTCCTCCATAGAGCTATGGCTCGTTAATAGATGACGACCCCCTTGCCAACCTTATCCTAGTGTCACAATGTGTCACAAAGTCTATGAACGCCCTTTATTAATATAATCAACGTTGGTAATTATCCACCCGTCTGTTTGAATTAATCTTAATGTGTATCTTCACAATGGGTTTTTGTTCTCCGCCTCTTTTTGTAGATGATCTTCGACCCAAACATGACCAAGAAGAAGAAGAAGAAGAAGAAGCCCTTCATGCTAGATGAGGAAGGAGGAGACGGGACGGCAGGAGAGGAGGTGAAGGAGGTAGAGGCCAAGGAGGTGGAGCCCGAGGGAGGAGACGATAAGGAGGTGGACTTCGAGGAAGACGAAGGCAGGAAAAAAGGTAACGTCTCAACTGGCAGACGGCTCTTTAAATTGGAACAATAGTCATTTAGAGTAGGAATACTTCCAAAAGGTCAGGTTAAAATAATGCCTGTATTACTTACCATAACCCGAAAGCCAGAATGTTGCCTTTGGTTTAAATAAATACAGTTAAATGACAGATCATCAAAACAGACTGTGTGTTAAAGCATATTCTATTGAGAATTACATGATTGATTCCATTTTCTATTGATATATTTGACATCCAATAGATGCACCAATTGAATCTGTGTTTTCTCGGTTACTTTATAGATGTCACTAGATGAGATGCCTTTTGTATAAATAAATAAAAAGTCAGAAACGACTGTTGAAAACATCTCTTTTATGCCAAAATGTCACCGTTGTTGCTGAGGTTCAGGAGTTTTTTTTCTACCAGTGGACCCCTCTACGTGAATCAAGCGGCTGTATGAAAACAATGTCCTCTTTCAGAGCCCTCCGATGACCTCGATGATCTGAACTTCCTCAATCAGAAGAAGAAAAAGAAGAAGCCCACGAAATTCCTTGATAATGAAGGCGAAGTTGACATCAAGGTATGTGTTCACTGACACTCATAAGAACGTATAGTGCCATCTCCCAGTATGAACTGTATAGGTTACTGCCATCTCCCAGTATGAACTGTATAGGTTACTGCCATCTCCCAGTATGAACTGTATAGGTAACTGCCATCTCCCAGTATGAACTGTATAGGTTACTGCCATCTCCCAGTATGAACTGTATAGTTCAATGCCATCTCCCAGTATGAACTGTATAGGTTACTGCCATCTCCCAGTATGAACTGTATATGTTAATGCCATCTCCCAGTATGAACTGTATAGGTTACTGCCATCTCCCAGTATGAACTGTATAGGTTAATGCCATCTCCCAGTATGAACGGTCTAGGTTAATGCCATCTCCCAGTATGAACTGTATATGTTAATGCCATCTCCCAGTATAAATGGTCAAGCTTAATGCCATCTCCCAGTATGAACTGTATATGTTAATGCCATCTCCCAGTATAAATGGTCAAGCTTAATGCCATCTCCCAGTATGAACTGTATAGGTTAATGCCATCTCCCAGTATAAAAAAGGGTCAATCCTGCTATTTTAAAGATTGGACGGCCCCATACACACTCCTACCTTCTTCATAACCTCTTCTCGGTCTGTGAGCATTTCACCCAGCACATCAGGACCACACACACACACACACACACACACACACACACACACACACACACACACACACACACACAAAGGGATACAGACACGCAGACAGACACAAACACACACAGAGACACAGAGGAACCCCTCTCTCTCTCTCTCTCTCTGACCGGCGGCTGGTTCCTTCCTCAGGGGCTGAAGATCGAGGGGGAGCCTCCAGAGCCTATGGAGGAGGAGGACGTGGACCTGATGCTCCCCTTCAAGAAGAAGAGGCACAAGAAGGTGGAGTTCGAGGAGGGGTTGGAGACGCTGGAGAAGGACGACGGTGAGCCGCCTCAAGATGGTTTATGGTCGTATGCACAGCAATTACAGACGCAGTCGCTGGCAACGAAGTTCTTAAGTCTCCGGCTCCTTCAACGGTGCGATATAAAGTAAAAGTATAAAACAAACACAAGTAAGAGAGCTAATCCTAAAAAATATATAAGTACACTACAATACTGGGTATGAATAATTAGAATAAAATAAAAAAATAATAGTAACTAAGGTATAAATAGAGCCATCATAAAGTGGAATGTTAACAGGCATTTTTATCCAGATGTCGACTGTTGTAAAGTGGCATAATGGTGATCTAGAGAGTTCAGCAGTCTTATGGCCTGTGGGATGAAAATGTCCCGGAGTCTGGTTCACACAGCTCAACGTCAGGTACTGGGAGGTCATCTGACAAGGATGCAGTAGGCCTTTCCTGTGTTTGAAATACAAGCCCAAAGTGTGTGTGTGTGTGTGTGTGTGTGTGTGTGTGTGTGTGTGTGTGTGTGTGTGTGTGTGTGTGTGTGTGTGTGTGTGTGTGTGTGTGTGTGTGTGTGTGTGTGTGTGTGTGTGTGTGTGTGTGTACTTAAAAGCTCCCATGGCATGCCATCAGGTGTGGTGTGATTAGCCGGTACAAGCCGTTTGGGAAATCGGCCCTTATGACGTCACAGGTGGGCGTGTCCACCTAGATCTGTGCTGGATAGATCAGTCTACCAGCCTACCCAGTGGACCCTAGCAAACGTTGCTCATCTATCCGTCACACATCTAGTTGGACACGCCCACCTGTGATGTCATAAGGGGCAGATTTCCAAAACGGCTTGTAGCGGCTAATTCCACCACACCGGGTGGCATGTCATGGGACCTTTTTAAAGGGAACTGATTGTGTGTTAACTACAATGGGGTTCCATTGCCCCCTCTAGTGGGTGTCCTGTAGTGTTGGAGCACTGTTGACGTGTGTCCTCTCTCCTCCTTCAGTGCCGGATGACGACGAGGGAAAGAATAACGACGGAATCTCCTTCAGTTCAACCAGCGGGCCGGCCTGGGCCGGGACGGAGAGAGACTACTCATACGACGAGGTAGCGCGGCTGTGGCCTACCATTAAATCCCGTGCACGACCTTAATTTAAATTTAGGTCGAAAATGCTAATCGATAGTGGTTTCAATGAAATCACATCCTACCACTGATACATTCTACCAAACAAACGGTGGCGGCCTTTACCTCTTTGTTTACACGGGGCTTGTTATCGACACAGCCAACCCTCCTACCCGCGCCAGCCAAGCTAAGCTAAGCTAGTTTTGCGTCACACGGTTGCACAGCCAGTGGACAGAACACGGATTCAGTTCATTGAATCCTGGAATCTTTAATTACGCACAGGCACGATTTAGGAAGAACATGCGGAGATAGCTTGGTCTCATTTTGTGGGGTGGTTTGTGATACGGATACATCTATTGTAAACGACGTCCGTATCGGACGGATGTTTGCATCGGCGCACGTTTGAACGCGGTCGGACTGCGGTGTGCCGCCCAACATGACCCGGTCTCCCCCTCCGGCCTCCCAGCTGCTCAACAGGGTCTTCAACATCATGAGGGAGAAGAACCCCGACATGGTGGCCGGGGAGAAGCGCAAGTTCGTCATGAAGCCCCCCCAGGTGGTCCGGGTGGGCACCAAGAAAACCTCCTTCGTCAACTTCACAGACATCTGCAAGCTGTGAGTGACCAACTCACCCGGAACCACTCCAGATGTGAATGATGATTGTGTGTCTGTTTGGCCCCATGCCTTCTGCCGGCACCGGGCAACGTGTCCGTCTCCGATGTTCGGGTGGAGCTGCTCGTCTAAAGTGGCCGTGTCGGTTTGTTTCTCGCAGGTTGCATCGTCAACCTAAGCATCTCCTCGCTTTCCTGTTGGCTGAGTTGGGAACCAGGTATGAGCCGTTTGCTTTGGATCTTTTTAACATGTATGGTCAAGACGCATAACGTTATCAGTCTGCTGAACCTCGTTGGGTTTTTCCAAATCGAGTCAAACATTGATATACCCTAATCTGCTATCACCTTCTGCTGAAAGGCTATTTGGAAATGTAATGGGCTTTGTATAAACACCTGTGTAAATACCTGAAAAAGAAACCATGAAAAATGTAAGGCCAAGAATAAAGTGTGGTGTTCATAATGTCTTGAATAATTTGCGGCTTGTCCTGGAAAGGAACCAATAAGCTTCCTATGCTTTGTGGCTCAGGATTATGATTGATGTTGGATATGATTTGAATGTTCACGTCTTTCCTCGCTCTCAGTGGCTCCATAGACGGAAACAACCAGCTGGTGATCAAAGGCCGATTCCAACAGAAGCAGATTGAGAACGTCTTGAGAAGATACATCAGTAAGTTAACTCTACAGACGCGCATCCAGACACACAAGACTCAGACTATTTCCTTTAAAAAAAAACATTGCATATGAATGTTAATTGCGTTAAACTTAATTAACCCAGATGGGGGAATGACTGTCAAGTGAAGTGCTCCCTTTGATAATTGTAAAACATTGCAAAGTTATGCTTCATTCACATTCGTGACGTGACACTCCCGTCACGCCAAGCCTCCATGCTCCGCCCCCTCCTGACCCGTCTCCTCCCTCTCGACCAACCGCAGAGGAGTACGTGACGTGTCACACCTGCCGCTCGCCCGACACCATCCTGCAGAAGGACACGCGCCTCTACTTCCTGCAGTGCGAGACGTGCCACTCCCGATGCTCTGTCGCCAGCATCAAGACCGGCTTCCAGGCCGTCACCGGCAAGCGGGCACAGCTCCGCGCCAAGGCCAACTAACACGCCCCCCCTCGACTCTGGGCTCCGACACCCTGCCTGGTGGGGGGTGGAGGGAGGGAGGGAGTACAGGTGGATCTGTGCCCCGCCCCCTCTGTGTTTTGTAACTGGACTCTGAATCAGACTGAGGGAGGGCGTTCTGGGAGGGGGTCAACGTCTGCGTGCGTCCCAGCGGGCTGAGGGGGGGAGGGCGATGGAGGCGTCATAAGAGAGAGTTGTGTGATCCATAAGACCGCATTTGTCGTCGCCACCGACGATCCTTGCCATATGATTTTATTAGATATTCTTTTGTCGTTCCCCCCCCCTCCCCCCCGACTGGCTGTGATTGGATGGTCGATCCTCTGAAGAAAGCCGGCCAGACGCCCTCCTTTTGTGCTTTTTATTTTGTTGATTTGTAATCTGACCATCTATTAAAATAACTGCGTTATTAACCAACGGAATAAACAACTGATTTCTCCTGCACACACACACACACGCGCGCACACACGGAAGTGGCATTCCAGTGACCCACATTCACATCCTAGTCGGGCTAGCTCCGGCCGCGGGAGTGTTCAGTACTTCGCTCTCCCTCTCTGTTGTTGATTCCCATCGCTATCAATACTTCCCCTGTAGTTTTTGTTCTGTTTCTTCAATGAATACAGATACTCTTCAATGATATTGGATTGATTCAATTTGTTTTTCTACTTTGACTGGAAAGTTGAACGTGGCTCATTGAATGAGTGGGGGGTACTTGGAGGGTCATCAAGTAATGTTAAACATTTTGGGACGTAGTTTGGCTGTGTTTATGAGGATCCCAATGGATCAACGTTACTGGCCTTCACCAAAGGCCAGTAACGATCAGGTGGTTGAATGTGGACCTCTTGTTTTGATTGTGTTTGAACGGCCACATCAATATTTTGTTCGTGGTGAACAATGAGGTTTAGGTTAATAAATCACCTCTTGAGAAGGAATTAATAGGACAGGGCGTTAATATTTGCCGCAGCTTTAAACAATTAGCGGGTTCCATTGAAGCAATCTGAGCCTTGATTTATAAGTTATACTTAGCCAGGCACATAGATTGCAACCTCTTACAAAATAGAATTGCCAAATTGTCAATTGCCCTACCCACTAATCATTCATATTCCGAGCAGTTTTCTGATGTGATGGTTAGGCTTATCACTGAAAGTTTAATGGTGGTAATATAATAATCCTGTCAATATAAGAGTGTGCTATTCTATTGGTTAATTATTTCTATATTTAATAACGCCGAAGGGTAGCCAGGTTTTAGGGAATAGACTATGGTTGGCTAATTCCTTAACCTTTGGTCTGGGTGAACAAATTCTTTCTCTGTGGATTTACCGCGTTGCTAAAATGTGCTGTTTATTTCCTGATCTCTTGTTATATCAGTGCCCTCTGCTGGACAAATGTGGAATTCCTTCCTTTATATATATATTTTTTTGGCTGCCCCCTAGCGGCTGGAAAGAGCATTTTGGTTATTTCTTTAAAAATGCATAACTCCTCACAGGAATGGGCTAGAGACTTACTTCTTTTTTTTTACATACTCAGAAATGTATGCCCTACAAGTCGCGGGCCGTATGTTTGACACCCCTGGTTAGGTTAATCACTGAAAGTTGAATGGTGGTAATAAACAGGCCTTTCAATATAACAATGTTATAGTGGTTAAGTTATATACTTGATAACGGCGCGGGGTAACCAGGTTTTAGCCTTGGAATATGTTTTTTCTTATGGTGTTACTCAACCTCCGGTCTCTGTGAACCGTTCTTAATTCATGGGAAGCTTTTATTTTGAAAACTGATATCGCGATACTATAGGATCAACTCCCTGCCGCCATGCAGCTCAACTATCAGCTCAGAAGTTATCGCGATACAAAAGGATCAACTCCTCGACGCCGTGCGGCTAAACTGTTAGCTCAGAAGTTGGTGCGTTTGACGGCTCTGCGGGGAAAACGTCAGCATGCCGCGGGTTTACATCGGACGTCTGGGCCCCCGCGTCCGAGAAAAGGACGTCCAGCGCTTTTTCGGTGGATATGGAAAGCTCATGGAAATAGATTTAAAGAACGGGTGAGTTTGTAATCTGACGTTAGCTGCGGCTACACCTGGGAATCTGCCGTTAAGTACTTATTACCTCTAAAGAAATGGCTCTTCCGTTTCCCGTCGCATCAAAACAGTAATTCGCTCCTTGAAGTGATAACTTTAGACTAGAGCCGTCCGGGGGTGTTGGTCTAACCTGCCTCCGTTCTGCACTACAACTCAAACCCACGCTCCCCCGACGGAGCTGAGCCACATTGTTTCTGTCCTGGTCCCAGATTTGGTTTCGTGGAGTTTGACGACAACCGCGATGCGGACGACGCGGTGTACGAGCTGAACGGCCGGGACCTGTGCGGAGAGCGGGTGGTGGTGGAGTACGCCCGGGGATCCAGGAGGGACCTGGACGGCGGTGGACGCAGTAAGTGCGGTCTGTTGGTAGGACCTCCCCCGGGTCCCCTTGTTTGGTGGACGCGTGGACCGCACACAGACGTGTTACGCTTTGTTGTTCAACCTCGTTAGGGTCACGTTGAACTATTTGTGCAGCGCATTATGGTTTCTCCCTACTTTAGCTGCTTAATGTCCGTGCATCATGCGTGCGTGAATCATGTCATGCCCTGGAAAACCCAAAGTCTTGGTGTGGAAGGCTTTCACCGGTTCATGATACCTGGCAGGCCGATCTGGCCTCCATGTGTCTTCGTGACAGAATGAACGGTTGTTGTATTGGCTAATTGATACCTGGTGGTAAAACGGAGCTCTCTTCGACTGAAGGAGTCGCTTTTTAGTGACGCGCCTAAATCAAGGCGCTGTGTATGTTTATTTGTTGACTATAGTTACACCAATCTTTACAAAAAATACAAATCATACAAAAGATTTCATTCAAAAATATTTTTATTTCCAAGCAAGTTAAGTAACTCACATGTCTGCTTGTGTTTGAAGGATCGTTTTGTTTTTTTTATTTGCATGTACGCTGTACTGTACAAAGTAAATTTCCTAACCAGATGATTGAACCTTTTCATGTGTACCATATCTATCCATATCATATCTATTTTCATATTAAACATTAACAAAGTCCTTAATGTTTCAATTTGAAAGAGTCCACCTGTGGCTGAGTGTCCACTGGGTGGACAGATGACGCTATCCCGTGAGGCCTCGGCTTTCACCTTTACAATGTGTGTGTGACCTTTGCCCCTCCCCCTGACCCTTGGCTGACCTAACCGGAAGCCATGACGACAACAGCCTTTTGCCAATAGACCAGGGGTGATGGTGAGGACTCCCATTGGTTTCTATGTTGACAATAACGTGGAGCGGATCTAGCCGAACTCCTGAGTCTCAGGGCAGGCCTACCGCAGACAGGCCTGGGGTTAGGGAGAACTCGATCGGTTCGTGTTCGTTTCCTCAGACGGAGCTAATGTGGCCCGTGATGGCATCACAATAATGCATTATTTTTGGTATTTTTAATTAATTTCTTCAGGATTCAAAGGTATTTGAACAAAGAAAATCACGTTGTTTTAACGCAGGGAAGAAAACCTGTTTTGATTTTGGTGGATGCCGACCTTGTTGTTGGAACGGATCAGGGAGTTTTTGTTTTTGGCAGAAAAGTCAGCAAAGCGCTGAAAAGTACAAACCAAAAAACACGGAACAAATAAAGAGAGGGATCGGGGTTGTTAGCTCGAATCCCGAGGTTTGTGTGGGGAGGGGGGAGGGGGGGGGATCCTGACCTCTTCAAGGCAGACTATAGTCCACCGTTTAGTTTCCTCCCTAACTGTGGCCCCGGCCCCATGTATATTTTCTGGTTCTAAAGGCGGTGGATACAGCAGCCGGAGTCACGTCGGAAGAGATAAGTACGGCCCCCCCGTCCGGACGGAGCACCGCCTCATCGTACAGAACCTGTCCACCCGCTGCAGCTGGCAGGACCTCAAGGTACGACCCCCAGACAAAGACCAGGGTCAGGGCACGGGGGGGAGGGTACCAGGGTCAGGGTACGCGTTCCCTACCCGACGTTCCCGACCCGGCGTTCCCAACCCGGCGTTCCCTACCCGACGCCCGCAGCCCTCTGTGTTGAGGTCTAACGCGAGGATCTCGTCGCCCCCCCCCCAGGACTTGATGCGTGAGGTGGGGGAGGTGACCTTTGCCGACGCCCACAAGGAGCGCGACCATGAGGGCGTGGTCGAGTTCAACAGCCGCTCCGACATGAGGCGGGCCGTGGACAAGCTGGACGGGAAGGATGTCAACGGACGCAAGATCCGCCTGGTGTCTGCCAGCCGCTCCAGGTGATGCCCCCCCCCCCCCCCCCCCCCCCCCCAACGGCTTCTGGGTCGCTTTGGGGTGATGTTTTGAATCAACTCTGATTTTTCCCGCCCATTTCCAGGTCCCGCAGTCGCCGTGGTTCCCGCAGTCGGAGCTCCCGGAGCCGATCCCGCTCCAGGTGAGACCGGAACAGGAATACAGCGTCTCTCTCTTTGACGCTTTCCCGTTGGTCCACTCTGGGTTCATCAAACGTTCCTCACTGTGGGAGACGCTGACGACGGCAGTTAACACATGAATGGATGAACACATGGTGCTGGGATTGCTAGGTTGCACTTCATCATGTGTTCATCAGACCATGACTGAAGCATCGTTGATGAGCAGTGGAGGGATGGGCTTCTTAGAGATGTTGACGTTCCTCAAAGTTTAAATCACCAGTGATCCAAAGTCGTTGTTGCATGCCTTAGGGGAAGCTTGTGAACTATATATTCCTTTTTCTGAAATCACCTCAAATACGTGTTTCTGATAAATATTTCCCAAAGAAGGTGCATCCAGTATAGACTTAGAAATGACCTAAAACGTACGTTCTTAAAAAATAAACATAAATTGTCGTTTTTAGTTGTAATGTTACTGTGAATATTTGAGTGTTTGTGTCCGATCCTGCTGTTGTACGCTTTGCACCTGCGTCGCCTCGCCAACAGATCCCGTTCCCGTAGCAACAGGAGAAGCCGCCGTTCTCCGCCCCGCTCCGGCGGGAAGTCTCGCTCCAGGGGCAGGAAGTCTCGCTCTAGGTCCAGGTCCAGGTCCAAGGCCCGCTCCAGCCGCCGTTCCCGTTCCCGTTCCCGTTCTCGGTCCCGCCGCCGGTCCCTCTCCCGTTCCCGTTCCCGCTCCAGGTCCAGGAGCCGCTCCAAGGCTCGGCCCGGACACGCCTCCCGCAGTCGCTCGCCATCGCCGGCGGGGGGCGCAGCCCGTCCTGCGTCGTGCTCCACGTCACCGCGGGACTCCGCCCGGCGCTCCGGATCCCGGGACGGCCGCTCGGCTTCCCGCTCCCGTTCCGGCTCTCAGGATTAAAAAGGAAATGTGTAAACACGCGCACAAACACACGCACGCACACCGCAGAACAAGAACGCACACACACTGCAAAACAAACACACTGCAAAGCATGCAGACCTTGTACACACACACACACACACACACACACACACACACACACACACACACACACACACACACACACACACACACACACACACACACACACACACACGCGCGTACATTACATTACATTACATCCCATAGATGTATACGTGCTTTCCTTAGTTTCCTGGGTTTACCCCACACATCCAAAGCAGTTGCCATGGCGTTTTGATTCTTCAAATTACAAGTTTGTCAGGCATGAGTTAAGCATTGCGTTCATCACTGCACTCGCTTTAACATATTCAATTTGTATGTCTCAAATAGTGCAATCCCATTGCACTATTTCGATGGATAACCGATGTTTAAGGGGCTGGTCTTTTTGATAATGGTTTTCTTTGTTTCTTATCATACATGGTGCTCTTCTGAAGGGCAGTGGATAAATACAACTCTGATTATTTTTCTTGGCTAGGTAAGCAGTGGAAGGAACCCCAATATTTTTAGTTTCCAGGGTAAATAAAGACAACTGCATTGAAGAATCTTGCAGTAGAAGAGACATTTACTCTGAATCGGAGACATCCTAATTGGTTTGGTTATTTGCAGATACATTTATGGGAGTATGAGATTGGCCTGATTTTTGTTTCATTTGAAAAATGTTTAGTATTGTATCAATAAAAAAAACGAGTCTTAATATAAACGTGTGTTTATTCCATACATGAACGGGTTAGGTCTATTAACGTGTAATTATACAAGTGCTTTATCAGTGAGGGTTCATTAATTTCAAGAACTAAATGGCGACATTTGTGGACAGGGACGCCACCGCGATCAGATGATTCAGTGAGTATACCGTTCCTCGGAGAAGACAGTCTATGAAACGACGGGCAAAGCGATCGATGCTGAATTGCATTATCCCACCCTATCTATCTCCATGCATGTAAGCGGTTTCAGTCGGCTGAAGTCTAAATGTGACATTGTATGAGCAGTGACTGTACATCAGGCTCACGCATGCGCTTTTGGAGACCCGGAGCCGCAGGAGATTGAGCTGGTAAGCCAAATTTATTAGCAAAGATCAATTTATTTATGTTGTGCATGTATCCGCAAAGCCCGGGTGACGCTGGCGTCTTCCAGATGGCGTTGTATTGCACGATGTCCGAGTGTTTATCCCGCGGGTTACGTATGCAACGCATGCATATGTGAGAAGGGAAAAGACTCCACCATAAAGCTATTTGGGGTTAACAATGTTCAAGGAAACGGGTTTAATTGACCTATTTTCCAACAGTAAGTGCATGGCCCGCCGCAGACAATGACAAGTGCATTAATGACACTTGTTTTTTGCGGTGTTTCGCCAGTAAAATAATTCTCATTCATTCTGTAGCACAACCGGGATGTTGGTTGAAGGGTTAATATTGAGTAAACGGGTTTTCTACCGTGGGGTTGAGATGCGTCCTGTATGCTCCTTCAGGGGCGCTTTGATTCCCCGCCATTTCAACGTTGGCTATTAGCGTGTTTTTGGGGAGATGGCTGTCATTGTTTTATTAAGTGCAGGAGTGGGAGCGGTTTGAAAAGTCGCTCGGGGTCACAGACTGCATTTTGATAGGGCATGTTTTATTTAATGTGTATGGAAATCTTTTTCAAATCAATTAATGGACATCAATAATTGCTTTGCATCCACCCATCCAAGGATAAAGAGCTATTCTTTCTGTTCTTCTCCCATACACTTAGTTGTATAGGTGTCCGTTCCTCCCATTTTGTGAGGGGAACGGAGAGAAAGCGAATGCATTTTTCATTTGGGCCATTTTAACCAGTTTAACCCTTTCCACAGAGGCGTCATCGGAGGACAATCACAGGTGTCACGGCTAATTATCGCTCTGTTTCGGGCAGTAGGCCTGGCCTAAACTAGGGAAGCTAAATCTACTAACATGGCCCGATGCACAAATCCATTATTCGTGTTGTGACACCTGTGATTGACGCAATGATGGTTTTTCTTTTCACTTCTTATTGTGACCCTGACAGTGTTAACACACGCACACACGTCTTCAATTCATTCAACCGCTCCGTCTCAATCTGTGACCTCCACGTCCGTCGTAGTAGGCCTATGCGATCACAACAATGAAATGACACAATAATGGATTAAGCAGCGCTATTCTAACGGCTAATTAAAACAAACAGCCGTTGATTGTACGCTTTGTGATTGTGCCGGCTGGCTGTTCCTCAAGAGCGCGCACACATCCGTTGGTAGGGATGCTGATTGTTTACTCGCGGGGTATTGTGTACCCCCCCCCCCCTGCTCCAGCACTCCGGAGGGAGGGGAACGGAAGGGACACAGCGATGAGTGCCAAAGTCGACATGGACGTTCCAACCAAAGAGCCGGACCGTACGCCACCAGTCTCCTCTTCCTCCACCACCTCCTCCTCCTCCTCTTCCTCCCCCTCGCCCCCCACCGACACCATCCTCGTGTGCAGCAAAGAGGGGACGTCCAAGGGCCCCCTTCCTCCCCCACCACCTCCTCCTCCAGCTCCTTCTCCGTTGACCCCGACGACCACCACGGCTCTGCTCCTTCCAGGTGAGGGGGGGGCCTGGCCCCTATGTGTTGGTGGCAGGCTGCCCGGGTGGGGACTACCACTCTGTGGTTCCTCATCAGGATGTATGGGGAACTTTAGGGTTCTCAACCAGAGGGGCGAGAGCCCATTTGGGCACCTGGGATTTGGGTACGGGACCAAAATGTATAGGCTGGCTTCTTCTCTTTTAGCTCCTTCCTCAAGATGAATAAATCGTTTATTTCTTGCTGTGTGTATCTAAAGGACTTCACCCGATTGTTCTTTTCCCCACCAAGCTGTAGTCCTACCCGGTCATCAAAAGCTGGAGGTGACTTCAGCCACTGTGGTGGCAGAGCCCGGGAAAGTGGGCGGGGTTATAGAGGCGACCACACCCACAGCCCAGGTGGGCGGGGCCTGCAGCATTGTCCACGTACTGGAGTGGAAGGAGGGAATGACTCTTCTGCCCACCACTAACCTTAAAGTAAGTTTTTCCGTCCTCGCACTGTGATTGTAATGTTGTCATGCATGTTTACAGAATAATATAGAATTATTTATTAATCAAACGGACGAGTGCAATACCAAAAATTTGAATTGAATTCCGTTTTACGGAATTATGAATGTGACTCTTATTAACCCATTGATGCTGAATCGGTGGGCCTGTTTGTGTGCATGTGTGTGCGTGTGTGTATGTGTGTGCATGTAGTTCTGTGTTGGCGATGTGGGAACACTGAGCACGCTGATCACCCCGGGGATCGCCACCAGCACCCCCCAACCAGCCGCCGGGGCTTCTGGGAAATCTGCAGCTGCAGAGGGGGCAGCAGTGACCACGACAGGTAGCGGCCCCAGTTGTTCACCTAGCCTGCTGTGGGAGTAATGGTTTTTACTGGGATTACCACCAGTACACACTGGGCTACTTAGTATTTTCGAATCTCAGTGTATTTATTTTGTTTTTGTTATTGTCTGTTAATCAAATGCATATTTCTACTTGTGTGTAGAATCATTGTGGTGTACAGTGAGATAGGTAGGTGGTAAACGGACTTGTTTCTGTTGGCGTTCACACACAGCCTCAGTACCTAGAGGAACTTCCCATTCCTCCAGGCCCGGCTCCACCAGATCAGATAAAGTAAGACGAATGGGCCAATTATGGTCCAGTGTTACCACTTCCTCAAGTCCGATAGTGAGTCAGAGCATTTGTCATCCAATACGAGTACCAATATGATCCCTGTGCAGACTTTACCCAAGGTCACGGAGAGGTCATTAGAATGGAACACTAAACAAACACTAAACGTCTGTGTGAATCTGGTCAATGTTTAATATTTAATGTGGACAGTGTTTTAGCCCCATATCGGACTAATTCTACAATCGTAAAGTACTTCTTCATGCGTGTTTAAACTCGCGGATACTTTTTTTGGTATTAAATATTAATTCATAATGTATGCTCATGGAAAGAAGATTTATTTAGTTTTTTTCTTCCGGGAAGTGCTAAAAAAGCGAAATAATGTAGTTATATGGTGCGCATCGCAGGAATAGATTGTAAGGGGTGGGCCTACCTAGGCACCCTGATACAAGGCAGCAAGGGGATTTCAACCGGCACGCTGCCAAGACCGCTAGCTAGCCTATTGGTGTATTCCCCTTGTGGTGCATGTGCGTCAGATTTAGTATTTCAATCCGTGTGCACGTTGCGTTTCTAATATGAGTGACAGTTATACCGAGCTGCACAACATGAATATAGTCCACACACGGATTTGATGCATTTGCGTCAAATAAAGTATTTTGGTGTGCAGGCACCATAGCGTTACAAAAATTGTCGAGCTGTTATTCTAAGACGCACAACATGAAAATATAGTCTTTACACAGAGTTGCTGCATGCCCCCCCACTCGTTCACTAATGGAGGGCCAACTAAGTGTTTATTGTCCAAATATTAGAGAATCCCAACAAAACAGCAGATACTGAAGTTATTAATGTCATTAACATCTCAAAATGTTAGTCTTTTTGGGTTTTTTTGGGGTTGAAGGATAGATTTATAGATATAGAACTGGTCTGTTGAACTGGTCGGTTGAACTGGTCGGTTGAACTGGTCAGTTGAACCGGTTAGTTGAACTGGTCAGTTGAACTGGTCTGTTGAACTGGTCAGTTGAACTGGTCTGTTGAACTGGTCTGTTGAACTGGTTGGCTGTGATTGGTCAAAGCTCTACGGTTTCCATGGTCCCGCTCCAGACGTGTCGGCAGCGCCCGCCGTCCCGGTTTGCGGCCCCCCAGTGGAGGCGGTGAAGGCGGGGGTCCCGGTGAAGGCGGGGGTCCCGGTGAAGGCGGGGGTCCCGGCCGGCCCGCGGCAGCAGAACCACGAACCCAGAGCCCAGCGGACCTACCCAGAGGAGCTGCGCAGGGAACCAATCACAGAGAAGTACTGAACACGACACGACACACATAACACAACACAACACAACACAACATAACATAACATACATAACACAACCCAACACAATCCAACACAACACAACACAACATAAAATAACATTACATACATAACACAACCCAACACAACCCAACACAACACAACACAACACAACATAACATTACATACATAACACAACCCAACACAACACAACATAACATTACATACATAACACAACATAACATTACATACATAACACAACCCAACACAACATAACATAACACAACATATCATTACATACATAACACAACAAAACATAACTGACATAACATTACAGACATAACACAACCCAACACAACATAACATAACTGATGTAACATAACATACATAACACAACCCAACACAACATAACATAACTTACATAACATAACACAACATATCTGACATAACATAACACAACACAACATAATGCTCATCCCTAATCGAGCCGATTCCTGTCGCTCAACAGTGACTGTTAGCATACCTGCCGCTCCCTCGCATTATAGCTTTGGGTTGTTACATTAAAATGAAACACAAGCAAACACACACACACACACACACACACACACACGTCACACACACACAGTCATGATGATAATCATATCCATATGGCCTTTTACAGACTAATCTGAACCTCAAACTAAATGATCAATGGGAATCTTACACTACTCAACACTGTAGAAGTCTAGCCGGAGTATAACTGTGAAGGCTTAGCTCCAGCAGGGTGGATTGTTTACGTGAGGACAATCACGTCATGGAACAGTCACACTCCTTCTTAGAGGATTGTATTTACTATATCCTGAGTGTGGCGGCTAGGCCGGCGAGGCCCTGCTCCCGTCCAACTCCATCTCCTACTCTCACACCTCACCGATGGACACTCAGGCCCCGTCCACACGGAAACCGTTTCTTTGTGAAAACGCACGTCGTCTTGTGCGTTTCCGGGGGCCGAAAACACGCTTTTTTTGAAGCCAGGTGCCAGGGTGGAAAAGATAAAAAAACATCCCTATGCATATTCGTGTTTGGATTCGTGTGGTCGTCTGATACGCAGGTGATGACGTCGTCGCCCTCCCACCAGCTGGGCACCATTTAGGGCTTCTGTCTAATATTTTTTGTTTGATTTGTATAAATTTTTGTAGCTTTAAATACAACCCCTTGGTCAATTGAATTACTAACTGACATTAAAAATTATTTTCTGCTCAAGCTGAAAGGTTTAAAAACTGCTCCTCCTCCTCAACTGTTTGTTTGTATACAGTGCGCAGGCTGGATGCCATTCTCTGGCGATGTCTTCGTCCCTTTTTTGTGGAGAACCAGCACCACAGAGTGGCCTTGAATACGTACTACAGCGTTTCCGCAGCTAGTTGCGTTTTTGCAATGAGTCCGTCATACCGGAGATATTCCTGAAAAGCAGCCACGGAAAACGGAGGGGAAAAGATCGTTTTTCGCCCGCGTGGACGGGGCCTCAGTCTCCCAGCCTACCCCCCTACCCTCCTGCCCCCCCCGGCCCTGTGTCCGGTCGGGGTATCACCAGGGGGTCTCCGGTGGTGGGACCTCCAGGTTCGGAGGAGCAGGGCAGAGAAGAACCTGTCCTCCACACTCTTCCTCTCCCAGGTCCACTCCTGGTTTCTCTTCCGTCCCCACGTGTTCAATAACACCCCCCCCCCCCCCCCCAGGCGGATCATCGGCGTGGAGAAGATCCCGGCGGGCGGCCGCGTCCCCTCCCTCAACCCGGACCACCTGAAGCCCATGAGGAAGAGGAAGAGGAAGGAGTACCTCAGCCCCTCGGAGGACGACTCGGACATGGAGGCCGGGGTAGGCGTGGTCCTGAGTCTGTTGCCGTGACGCCCGCGCTGCGGTGGAACGCGCTGACCCCCGCTCTGTTTCATCTCTCCCCCCAGGAGGAGAAAGCAGACGACTGTAAGACGGACAGCCGACACATCAGAGGAGGTGAAGACCCTTCCTCCCTCCCTTCCTCTCTCACTTCCTCCCTTCATTCCTCCCCTCCCTCGTCCCTTCCCTCCTCCCTTCCTTCCTCCCTCCCTTCCTTCCTCCCTTCCTGCCTCCCTTACTTCCTCCCTTCCCTCCTCCCTTCCTTCCTCCCTTCCCTCCTCCCTTCCTTCCTTCCTCCCTTCCCTCCTCCCTTCCTTCCTCCCTTACTTCCTCCCTTCCCTCCTCCCTTCCTTCCTTCCTCCCTTCCTTCCTCCCTTCCCTCCTCCCTTCCCTCCTCCCTTGCTGCCCATCTCCCATCCCTCCCTCCCATCCATTCTCCCTAACCCCCATCTGACCGCAAGTAACCTTGAGCTCCTGATATATTTGAGTACACTAGGGTACCTGGGGCGATCCCCCTCCTTATCGGGGTACTGGGGGGCGACCCCCCTCCTTATCGGGGTACTGGGGTCGACCCCCCTCCTAATCGGGGTACTATGATACTGGGGGCGACCCCCCTCCTTAACGGGGTAATGGGGGTGACCCCCTCCTTAACGGGGTACTGGGGGCGACCCCCCTCCTTAACGGGGTACTGGGGTAATGGGGGTGACCCCCTCCTTAACGGGGTACTGGGGGCGACCCCCCTCCTTAACGGGGTACTGGGGTAATGGGGGTGACCCCCTCCTTAACGGGGTACTGGGTCAATGGGGTGGCCCCCTCCTCAATGGGGTACTTGGGGTGACCATGTCCATGTAGTTTGAAGTGAGTCAGGGCCTTTGCTGTAAGGCCGTGGAGTCGTCCGTCCAGCAGCTAACAGCTAACGGCTCACAGCTAACAGCTAACGGCTCACAGCTAACAGCTAACAGTTAACTGCTACCTGCTAACAGCTCACAGCTAATGGCTCACAGCTAACTGCTCACAGCTAACTGCTAACAGCTCACGCCTCACGGCTAACAGCTCACGGCTAACAGTTAACTGCTACCTGCTAACAGCTCACAGCTAACGGCTAACGGCTAATGGCCGGCCTCTGTGCCGTCTCCCTCCAGCGGGGGACAGTAAGACGGAGCAGTGGACCTGGAGCGAGTACCTGCAGGACTGCAGCGCCATCGCAGCGCCCGACCAGCTCTTCCAGGAGGTCTGTGTGCGCGTGCGTGTGTGTGCGTGTGTGTGTGTTTGTGTGCGTGAGTGTGTGTGTGAGTGTGTGTGTGTGCAGGGTGACCCTTCTTGTTTCCTGTTTCTTTACCCCCTTCCCTGATGTAGGTTAACTGAGGTAAACTGAAGCGGCTGAAGCAGTCACATCGATCAGTACATGATGATATATATGTATTCTATAAATACATTCTTTAAATCATCAATATTCTGTTATCTGTTGCTTGTTGAACGTTGATTCTCATCGTAATGTCTGTTCTATTTCTTCTTGTGTGTGTGTGTGTGCGTGAGTGCACGTGCATGCATGCGTGTGCGAGTGCGTGTGCGTGCATGCATGCATGTGTGTGCATATGTGTGTGTGTGTGCGTGTGTGCGTACGTGCATGCGTATGTGTGTGTGTGTGTGCATACGTGCATGTCTGCGTGCATGCATGTTTGTGCGTGTGTGTGCATGCATGTGTGTGCGTGTGTGTGCATGCATGTGTGTGCGTGTGTGTGTCCGTGCGTGTGTGTGTGTGTGTGTCCGTGCGTGTGTGTGCATGTGTGCGTGTGTGTGGGTGCATGTGTGTGTGTGTGTGTGTGTGTGTGTGTGTGTGTGTGTGTGTGTGTGTGTGTGTGTGTGTGTGTGTGTGTGTGTGTGTGTGTGTGTGTGCGCGAACAGGCCCAGCGCGTCCCGACTGTGAAGAGCAGCTTCAAACAGGGGATGAAGCTGGAGGGCATCGACCCCCAGCACCCCTCCATGTACTTCGTCCTGACGGTGGCTGAGGTGAGGGCCACAGACAGACAGACAGACAGACAGACAGACAGACAGACAGACAGACAGACAGACAGCATCCCCTCCCCCAATGGGTGCTTTTATTTTGAAGCTGAGGTTTTTCCACTCTTTTACGAAGAGGAGAGTCAGGATCTTGAATCCGGTGTGTAGAGATTAAATCGGAGTTGAAGATTATATCCGATGAGATGTTTTCTCTATCTCCGAATTTGATTGGTTTGACGTTTTTTCCGGTGCGCTTTTCGACAAAAGCTTAGTGTTCATCCATAGCTCAGCTTAGCGAGTACACGATAAACTTACAACCAATCAAAACAGCCCCTCGGCGGACCTCTTGGTGTAACTGTACCCCCCCCCCCCCCTCAGGTCTGTGGCTACCGGCTGCGTCTCCACTTCGACGGCTACTCCGACTGCCACGACTTCTGGGTCAACGCCAACTCGCCGGACGTGCACCAGGCGGGCTGGTGTGAGAGCACCGGACACAAGCTGTACACGCCCAAAGGTGAGCGCCCGCACCCGGACATCTCCAACAGGGCGTCTCCTTTTAAGGGCTTGATCCTTTTTATGGTAGAGTGAGATAGACGGGGAGGTGTGGGAGAGAGAGGGGAGGACGTGTAGCAAAGGACCACGGGCAGGATTCGAACCCGGGTCGCTGCGGTCAGGACCGGGCCCTAAAGGTACACGCTCTCCCCGGTGAACCACCAGGGGGCGACCTTAGCGGACGCTTTTGTCCAAAGGGATTTACAACGGTTCATGCACACATTCACACACCGACGTCAGAGTCAGCCACGCAGGGCGACAGCCAGCTCTTCGGGAGCAGTCAGGGTGAGGCGTCTCGATCATCTCTGCACTCAGCTAGGAGGAGTCGGGGGTCGAGCTAGCAACCTTACGGTCACAGGTCAAGCCGCTCTACCTCCTGAGCCACTGCCGCCCTGAGCTGCTCATCGTGGAAGGTGATTGGTCCAAGGTGAAAGGCTGCTCCCCATAGGAAGTGGCTTCTAGCCTAGGCGATAGTATAATAATAATAATGCATCAAATTGATATTGCGCTTTTCCAAACGCTCAAAGACGCTTTTTACCAGGGTTACCAAATGTTCACGGTAACCGTGGTGAATTAAAACAGCTCGTCTCCGATTGGACACGGGCGCCACCTGCCTCTGTCGATACGATTTCATGTTCCCTGGTACGACGCCATCACAGCGTTACATGAATAAACACAGCTTTAAGTGTGAGTATCTTGTGCTTAAAGGTCCCATGACATGCCACCAGGTGGGAGTGTGGTTAGCAGTTACAAGCCCTTTTGAAAACGCTGCTCATCTAACCGTCACACATCGGGGTAAACCGCCCACTTGTGATGTCATAATTAGCCAGATTTTCAAAACGGCTTGTAACGGCTAATCACACTCACACATATATTATGTGAGTATAATGTGTGTGTGTGTGTGTGTGTGTGTGTGTTTGCTTTTCTTCAGGCTGTAAAGAGGAGGAGTTCACGTGGAACAACTACCTGAAGATGACTAAAGCACAAGTGGCACCCAAGGAGCTGTTTGCAACTCCAGGAAGAGTATGTTCAAAAACCAAATGAACACAGTTATCAAATCCTGCAGGAACACTCATTACAAATGATTCATTTGTGTGTGTGTGCGTGCATGTGTGTGCGTGCTTGTGGGCATGTGTGTGTTTTCATGTGCGTGCGTTTGTGTAATGGAGGAGGAATATGTTCAAAAACGAAATGAATACAGTTATCAAATCCTGTAGGAATACTCAATGTAAATTCATTTTTCTCTTACATTTATTACAACATATTTATATAATGCAGTTCAATACAATGATGGCACCCAGTTCTTACTTTCTGTAGTAACTGTTTCTTGGTATAAGGCCAGTGTAGTGGAGGTGATGACCTGTCTGTCTGTGGTCAGACAGCCATGCAGTGGAGGTGATGACCTGTCTGTCTGCTCAGATTGACATGCATTGGAGGTGATAACCTGTCTTGTCTGTGGTCAGATCGACATGCAGTGTGGGTGATGACCTGTCTGTCTGTAGCCAGACAGACACACAGTGGAGGTGATGACCTGTCTGTCTGCTCAGATTGACATGCATTGGATGTGCTGACCTGTCTGTCTGTGGTCAGACAGACATGCGGTGGGGGTGATGACCTGTCTGTCTGTCTGCTCAGATTGACATGCAGTGCGGTTGATGACCTGTCTGTCTGTGGTCAGATCGACCTGCATTGGAGGTGCTGACCTGTCTGTCTGCTCAGATCGACATGCAGTGCGGGTGATGACCTGTCTGTCAGTGGAGGTGCTGACCTGTCTGTCTGCTCAGATCAACATGCAGTGCGGGTGATGACCTGTCTGTCAGTGGAGGTGCTGACCTGTCTGTCTGTGGTCAGACAGACAGACGGTTGAGGTGCAGACCTGTCTGTCTGTGGAGGTGCTGACCTGTCTGTCTGCTCAGATCGACATGCAGTGCGGGTGATGACCTGTCTGTCAGTGGAGGTGCTGACCTGTCTGTCTGTGGTCAGACAGACAGACGGTTTTGGTGCAGACCTGTCTGTCTGTGGAGGTGCTGACCCGTCTGTCTGCTCAGATCGACATGCCGGGCGGGTACAGACCTGTCTGTCAGTGGAGGTGCTGACCTGTCTGTCTGTGGTCAGACAGACAGACGGTTGAGGTGCAGACCTGTCTGTCTGGGGAGGTGCTGACCCGTCTGTCTGCTCAGATCGACATGCCGGGCGGGTACAGACCTGTCTGTCAGTGGAGGTGCTGACCTGTCTGTCTGTGGTCAGACAGACAGACGGTTGAGGTGCAGACCTGTCTGTCTGTGGAGGTGCTGACCCGTCTGTCTGCTCAGATCGACATGCCGGGCGGGTACAGACCTGTCTGTCAGTGGAGGTGCTGACCTGTCTGTCTGTGGTCAGACAGACAGACGGTTGAGGTGCAGACCTGTCTGTCTGGGGAGGTGCTGACCCGTCTGTCTGCTCAGATCGACATGCCGGGCGGGTTCGAGGTGGGCATGAAGCTGGAGGCCGTCGACCGCATGAACCCCTCCCTCATCTGCGTAGCAACCGTAACCGACGTGGTGGACGACCACTTCCTGGTCCACTTTGACAACTGGGACGACACCTATGACTACTGGTGAGGCTCTGGCAAACCAGTAGGAAACAATGTCGCGATATAAATATTGTCCTGTTTATACGTGTAATAATATACATTTATACGATCGGTTTTCATCTATAGTGTTACTCGAAATTCCAGCACATTTTGTGAAACCACCGGGTCTTGCTGAGCAGACCCCCCCCTCTGTCTTTTAACTCCTCCTCATCTGTAACCTGTAACAGGTGTGATGCCAGCAGCCCGTACATCCATCCGATTGGCTGGTGCCAGGAGAGGAACCTCCCCCTCACTCCACCCCAAGGTAACGCCTGACCCCGCCCACCCCTACAAAACACGCGCTTAATGTGTTTACTGTAACGTGTTTAATGTCATGTGTTTAATGTGATATGTTTACTGTAACGTGTTTAATGTGTTTACTGTAACGTGTTTAATATGTTTACTGTAACGTGTTTAATATGTTTAATGTAATGTGTTTAATGTGATATGTTTACTGTAACGTGTTTAATGTGTTTACTGTAACGTGTTTAATGTGTTTACTGTAACGTGTTTAATATGTTTAATGTAGTGTGTTTAATGTGATATGTTTACTGTAACGTGTTTAATGTGTTTACTGTAACGTGTTTAATATGTTTAATGTAATGTGTTTAATGTGATATGTTTACTGTAACGTGTTTAATGTGTTTACTGTAACGTGTTTAATGTGTTTACTGTAACGTGTTTAATATGTTTAATGTAGTGTGTTTAATGTGATATGTTTACTGTAACGTGTTTAATGTGTGTTATGTGATGTATTTAATGTGTGTTATGTGATGTGTTTAGTGTATTTAAGGTGTGTTATGTGATGTGTTTAATGTATTTAATGTGTGTTATGTGATGTGTTTACTGTAATGTGTTTAATGTATTTAATGTGTGTTATGTGATGTGTTTACTGTAATGTGTTTAATGTATTTAATGTGTGTTATGTGATGTGTTTACTGTAATGTGTTTAATGTATTTAATGTGTGTTATGTGATGTGTTTAATGTATTTAATGTGTGTTATGTGATGTGTTTACTGTAATGTGTTTAATGTATTTAATGTGTGTTATGTGATGTGTTTTCTGTAATGTGTTTCATGTATTTAATGTGTGTTATGTGATGTGTTTAATGTATTTAATGTGTGTTATGTGATGTGTTTAATGTATTTAATGTGTGTTATGTGATGTGTTTCGTGTTCTCGCTGTGCTCCAGATTACCCCGAGCCCGACCGCTTCTCCTGGTCGCGGTATCTGGACGAGACCGGTTCCACCGCGGTCGTCGCTGAAGCCTTCAACGTGGTACAGAACCATGAACCTTATTGCACCCTTCAACGGACACTAATGATAATAATACGGATAATATATATCAACATCTTAAAAAACAAAGTTATTGCTACTGTGTATATTTTTGAGAAAAAACTGTGTGTGTCCGTGTGTTGTGTGTGTGTGCATGTGTGTATGCATGTGTGTGTGTCTGTGTGTGTGCGTTCCTGCATGTTTGTCTGTCTGCATGTATGTTTGTGTGTGTGTGTGTGTGTGTCTGTGTGCATTTGTGTGTGTGTGTGTGAGCCTTTCTGCGTGCATGCATGTGCATCTGTTTGCGTGTGTGTGTCTGCGGGTGTGTACGGCCTGTGTGCGTGCATGCATGTTTGTCTGCGTGTGTGTGTCTGTGTGTGTGTGTGGCGTGTGTGCGTGCATGCATGTGCGTCTGTGTGTCTGCCTGTGCGTCCAGCGGGCGGCCCATGACTTCCAGGTGCAGATGAAGCTGGAGGCGGTGGACAAGAGGAGCCCGGGGCTGATCAGAGTGGCCACGGTGGAGGAGGTGGACACACACCGCATCAAGGTACCCCCCCGTGGCTCATAGGGAACCCCCCCCGTGGCTCATAGGGATTATACTTTACTGATGCAATTTGACCCTTCAGCTATTCACTATAAGGATATGAATTAGGTAGAAATGAAAAACTTCCTTCCTTCACAAAGAATCGTTGTTCAGCCCAGAGACTTTAGGCTGCATGTAGAAACTAGTGGTGTCTTTTGTATTGTCTATTTGATTTATAAGCTATTAGGTCTGCAGTCAACACAGAGATTGCATTGATGTGTGTGTGTGTGTGTGTGTGTGTGTGTGTGTGTGTGTGTGTGTGTGTGTGTGTGTGTGTGTGTTTGTGTGTGCGCGAGCGTTTGCGCCACTCAGGTGCACTACGACGGCTGGAGCCACGTGTATGACGAGTGGATGGACTCGGACCACCCGGACATCCACCCGGTGGGCTGGTGCGAGGCCACCGGCCACCCCCTCAAAGTACCGCCCAGCGACCCCAAAACACAGAGCTCCCACGGTTAGAGAGCCGCCCGCACGCACGCACACACTCACTCACTCACTCACTCACTCACCCTCTCTCTCTCACTCACTCACTCACTCACTCACTCACTCACTCACTCACCCTCTCTCTCTCTCTCTCTCTCTCTCTCTCTCTCTCTCTCTCTCTCTCTCTCTCTCACCCACCCTCTCTCTCTCTCACTCACTCACTCACCCTCTCTCTCTCTCTCTCTCACTCACTCACTCACTCACTCACTCACTCACTCACTCACTCACTCACTCACTCACCCTCTCTCTCTCTCTCTCTCTCTCTCTCTCTCTCTCACCCACCCTCTCTCTCTCACTCACTCACTCACTCACTCACTCACTCACCCTCTCTCTCTCTCTCTCTCACTCACTCACTCACTCACTCACTCACTCACTCACTCACTCACTCACTCACTCACCCACCCTCTCTCTCTCTCTCTCTCTCTCTCTCTCTCTCACCCACCCTCTCTCTCTCTCTCACTCACTCACTCACTCACTCACTCACTCACCCACCCTCTCTCTCTCTCTCTCTCTCACTCACTCACTCACTCACTCACTCACCTGTTTCGAACTGATTATGATAAGATAATTGATCCCAGATTCGATTTGTATTGTATTGGTATGGGTATTGTATTGATGTGTCCAACAGCAACACCGTCAAGAACGATGTGGTCTTTGTTTGTATGTGTGTGCGTGCATGTCTGCGTGCATGTGTGTTCATGTGCGTGTGTGTGTGTGGGTGTAGGTCCAAAGGAGATCCCTGCCATTGGCCAGTCCAGTTTTCCCGCCTCTGCGCCGTGTAAACCAATCAGCCACCCGAGAACCAACAAGTACAGCTTCCACCACCGGTCAGACGCCTTCCAGATTCTCCCTCCCATCAAACTCCGTCCCGGACATGACTGATTCACCGTTTTTATTAATGATGAGTCAGAATCATGTTTTTTGTCAGAAAATAGGATTCAACAACTTGTGATTTACATAACTGTATTGACTGCAGATTGTCCTGAACACAGAGAGAGGCCAAATGTACATTAAGCCCGTCAATCAAAGTCCATCTAAAGCTGCTGTTGACATGTCCCTTCTTATCGTCAGACAACCTTTTCTGTTCCTAGTCTGTCTGGGACACCACATACGCTGGAAGGTTTTAAGTCCCCGGTTTGTTGGAACGCATGCTGCTGTTTTTTTGGGGGAATTTGAGCAACATTTTCTTCTTTTTTTTTATTAAGTGCGTCCACGTTGAAGAATCCTAGTTATCAACCTCTTTCTTCGAGACAGGAAATGTCCAACCCCAGGATGCGACGGTTCCGGCCACGTGACTGGCCGCTTCACTGCCCATCACTGCTTATCCGGCTGCCCATTGGCTGAACGTAACCAGGGAAGACTTAAGGCGGACCTTTCAGACACAGAGTCCAAGAGAAACCTTTTCTTTGGCCAAAGGAACAAAAAGACCCACTACCGTGGCAGGTATGGTGTGTGTGTGTGTGTGTGTGTGTGTGTGTGTGCGCGCGCGTGTGTGTGTGTGTGTGTGTGTGCCCCTGTGTCTGTATGAGTGTCTTTCTGTGATAATACTAATCTTCCTAACTTTTCCGTGGTTAGGATTGGTCGTCCTCCAAAATACAGGAAAAACCAGCAGAGAAGCTACCAGAGTGAGTCTATTCAGCATCTACAGGGTACACACACACACACACACACACGTGTGAAGATGTCTTCCACTTAATAAACACAATAAGGCAAACTGCATTATACAGTGTATTATTATTATATTATAAAAGTATATAATGTATGTATGCATTATTCAATATAAATATATTTTCAATCCAAATAAATTTCCATTCGAAACCAATTCAAATTCCAAGCGTAATGCAAGGTGAAGTAACATACCCAAACACATATCATTATTGTGTGTGTGTGACTGTCCCCACCACATCTCCGCAGACATGACCTCGGAGGGCGTGTACCCGTCCCTGTTCATGTCGGCGCTGACCGTGCAGTCGGACCGCGCCCTGTCCCTCTGCTGGGAACAGCACTGCAAGCTGCTGCCGGGGGTCCAGGGCATCCACGCCAGTCAGGTGGCTGCCTGGAGCATCGACGAGGTGGGCCCCCGCTCTAACTTTAGTCCCAGGCTTCGACGGAGAGGGGCGGCCCTTTATGGTGTTTCCATTTTCGGATGATGTCCGACGTGATGCGTGTTTAGTAGGGCCGGGCGACGATTAACAGCTTTAATTGCGATTAATCGCGTGGTATTGGTGAGTTAACTCGCGATTAATCACACTTTTTAAATTATATTTTAAATCCACTCCAATTGAAGTTAAATGAGATTATCAAATGGAGTGACACATTATCATTCATACCAAATGCAGATGATTGACGGCGAGGCCTTCCTCCTGCTGACCCATAAGCAAAAACTAGACCAATCTTGAGAGAGTTTTATTGACTCACTCAGTTTGGGTTGAATATAAAACTTACGGAACACCGCAGATTTGGGAATTGTAAAACAGGCTGTTAATGAGTACAATTGTAAACCAACAGTTACTACATAAAAGTGTAGTTAAATTCAAATAAGTATGTCCATGTAATCAGGCAGTCACTTCCTGCAAGAGTAATTGAATGTAAAGTAAGTGCAAAACAAAAAGGATATCTGATATGAATGTTGACATTCTGGGGGGGGGAGGGATTTCAGACCCTTAATTCCCGACTGTTATCTCAGGTTCTTCAGGTGTTTTTCAGGCGCGCGCCTCATGACTTTAGGTGTCTGAATGAAGCACAAAGGATACAGGAGGGGCTAGTGGGGTGATTGATGGAGGCCAGGCCGCTATGGACGCTAAAGTTGCCAAAACACGGCGTTGAATGGAGCGTTCTGCGCCTGCATGGAGGCCGCCCGCCGCCCACTGTTGTTATGGAGGAGGAATAATAGAAGTGATAATAATAATAATAATAATAATAGTGATGCAACTCCATTCCAGGTCTTTGGGTTCGTCCTCAATCTGACCGGCTGTGAGGACCAGGCTCGCCTCTTCAAGGATGAGGTGAGCGAACGGTCACAGTATGAATTAATCAGTAGATATGTGCACTGCATGGACTGCCTTTATACTGCGCTTGTATGGCCAGCGAAAAGTCAAAGTGCTTTTCAGTATTTTGTGACGTTCACTGGTCTCGGCCGACCCTGCCGCAGTATCCACAGAACAAGCTACTGTTGGTGTGTGTGGTTGATCCCGAGTGGGAATGTCTCCGCAGATGATTGACGGCGAGGCCTTCCTCCTGCTGACCCAGACGGACATCGTGAAGATCATGAGCATCAAGCTAGGCCCCGCCCTCAAGATCTCCAACGCCATCCTCATGTTCAAGAGCACCGACGAGGGGCTCAAGTGACCCCGCCCCCCTGCGCCGGCTTCACCGGCCGATCATCGTGTGCCAAATCCATCCCATTCCTGAGAAAACAAAAAACGACGACAACAACCACCGCCTCCACCTCCACCCCCCCTTCCCTCCATCCGTCTTGTTTCCCACGCCCATCAGACGAGATGACCCTAACGTTGACGAGATGACCCTGACGATGTGAGATTAATGAGACTACGTTTGGAACAGGGCGGGACAGCTTCTGAAATGAGCTTGCTACAATACACTTTGATTTGCCATAATACAGAGTTCTTTCATTCAGGGTATGAAACTGCGACCTGGTGGATTGTTACACAGAATCAACTGGAAAGTCGTCCTGGAATACCGTTGGGAAAAGGTCAGGGGCTTGCAAAAGATACATGGCTTGTGATTGGACGAACCATCTGTCCGTCACGCATCTCGCAGATCACGTGGTTTCTGCTAGGGCACCGATTGGTCCGAACCGCTGTGGTTTCAGACGCAAGCGCAGCACCTGAAGACCGGCAAGATGGATTCCCGCACAATCGTGATTTCGCGTATGCAGCGCAAGGTGAACAAAAACGGGAAATAAAATAAACTAGAGAGTCGCGACACACTGAGAGACTCCGGCCAAACAGAGGGAAGCGAGGGGGTCAAGCCTTAAAGGCCTGACACCTTTTGTGCAATAAACAAAAAAATACTATGACTGGTGATTTACCGACTGGACGTGTCTGGTTCACGGCATCTTCTTTTCGTCGGGTCTTAAAGACGTCGCAAACTGCTGAAATGGGATTCTACAGCTTTTCTTTGTCTTGGTTTCTCGTTTTCTAGTTAATTAGGTTAACTAAGATATATTGTACATAGAGCGGAACCATGAGGTGGTGGTCACGGACGGCGCAGTATCTTACGTTTGGACAACTTTTCTTTGTTGCGTGCAGAACTATTGCGATCTGAAAATGTGAAATGTTTGGAGCTGTAATCTTGGTATGCAAGTTATTAAAACAATTGTGTTCTTTAATCAAAACCTTACTTAAAAAAAAAAAAACTTATATTGAAGCACAATATTCTTCAATGAAAGACGGAGAGTAGATTACTGTTCTATGAATCGGACATTGGAGTTAAAACGTGTACATTTTAGCACAACCGCCCTGAGCTCTGAAGGTTTTATAGAGGTGCAGCGAGTGGAACTCACTTTTCAATGTCCTCCTTTAATGTGTGTCCAGAAAGATGTTTACATTTTATGTACATACCGTTTTTAAAGGGCTCGCAGACGCTGGAGTATCCCTGTGTGTGTCTCTGTTGGGACGATGGGCTTCAAGATAAACGGGTCACAACTGTCATTGAATCCATGTCAATTAAATGTTTCATTAAACTGTGGACTGGACTTACTAAGGTGTGTGTGTGTGTGTCCGTTTGTGTACAAATGTGTGTACACGTTTGTATGTGTGTACATTTGTCTATTCAGCTGTGTGTGTACGTGCGTGTGAATATTGACTATAAACCAACTCTGGTTTGATCTGCCTGCCCCCTATGGCCTATATCACCGGCAACACCTGACCAGCAGGCTAGTTGTCTTTAACCTCATTTTGTTCCACTGAAGATATAAGAAAAAATGCAAACCACATTGAAATAGTTCAAAAAATATGTTTCGCAAGCATATTAGACAATGTGGAACAGTTTATTACATAAAGAGAGCTTTGCCCTCCTAGTCAAAGGACCTTTCGCGCGCGTGTGCGCGCGCGGGCACGCGCGCCTGTCTGCCTGCCTGTGTGTGTTTGTGCGCTCCAGCACCAGTCGACCTGCCCCTTTTCTTTTCTGTAATATTAATGAATTACTTTGGGGCCGCCCCGAAACGCGCGCCGTGCCCCAACAAGATTAGGATTGAGCTGGAGTTCCTCCGAGAGGCGACTCATTGGCTCCTGGCGTCGCAGAGCAGCGGTCTGCAGGTAGAGAGAGAGAGAGGCTCCGGACAGCTGCCACGAAAAGAAGAACCGCTGATCTTTGGACCCGGTGAGAGAACTTTTTCATCCGAGCCTGCCTATGGCAGAAGGAACGGTGCAGTCAGACCTTTCATTGGGTTTCTTCACGTAGCACAGTGGGTCTTAATGTTTCAAAGCAGCGTATAGGTTTAGTTGCTCTTACCTTTCAATGTCGACACGCTGTAGCCTGAGTGGACTTTATTATGTAGGTTTTAGTGAATAAAATATAAAATCCACTGCCCTGTAATTCATGTATTTAGAAAGGGCGGTCACCTGTTTCCACATTGCTAATGCCAACGCCTTGCTCAATTAATGAATTAATGAATAAGTTCTTATTAATTAAATACGTGTGACCAGGATTATAAGTAAAACGTTTGAGCCGTTGCAATCAGTGACGATGAAAGATCGCAGTGAAAGTTATTGTGATACGTTGATGCATCTTTATTTATGGTTCATATGGATTATGCTTTACTGATACAATTTGACCCGTCAGCTATTCATTATAAGGATATGAAATGAGTAAAAATGTAAAATTTTCTACATTCACAGTGAAACTTTGTTCAGCCCAGACTGTAGGCTGCATGTAGAAACTAGTATCTTTCGTATTGTCTATTTAATTTATAAGCTGGCTATTAGGTCTGCAGTCAACGCAAATATTGCATTCATTTGCGTGTGTATGCATGCATGCATCCCTGTGTGTGGGTGTGTGTGTGTGTGTGTGTGTGTGTGTGTGTGTGTGTGTGTGTGTGTGTGTGTGTGTGTGTGTGTGTGTGTGCTTTCATGTACAAAAGGAAAGAATATGTGTGAAACCTAGATCATCTAAAGGCTCAATATTTATCATGTAAACGAGCCATTGTAAATATTGCCACAAAATTGACACAGAACACAGACCAAAAACACACACACACACACACACACACACACACACACACACACACACACACACACACACACACACACGTATTTTGTAACTACAGCATCATTCTGAACCGGATGTACCAGTTCCTCAGAATCACCCTACTATAGGGGCCAGCAGAACACACACACACACACACACACACAGAAACACACACACACACACACACACACACACACACTCTCAAGTGAATGCATTGCGTCTCCTTACCTACCCTCATCCTAATCCTCTTCCCCGTCTCTCCTGTCTCCTCTGCCATCATTCCTATCTACTCTGATATCTCCCCTCCTCTCCCCTCTCCTCGCCTCCTCTCCTCTCCTCCTCTCCTCTCCTCCTCTCTGCACATCTCCTCTAATTTCCCTCTTCTCTTCTCCTATCCCCCATCCTCCTCCTCTCATCTCCTCCTTCTCATCCTCCCTCACCTCCACCTCCTCCTCTCCCTCTCCTCCTCCTCTCCCTCTTCTCCTCTCCTCCTCCTCCTCTCCCTCTCCTCCTCCTCTCCCTCTCCTCCTCCCCTCCTCTCCTCTCCTCCTCCTCCTTTCGTCCTCCTCCTCTCCTCCCCTCCTCCTTCTCCTCTCCCTTTCCTCCTCTCCTTTCCTCCTCCTCTTCTCCTCTCCTCCTCTCCTCCTCCTCCTCTCCTCCTCTCCTCTCCTCTCCTCCTCTCCTCCTCTCCTCTCCTCCTCTCCCTCTCCTCCTCCTCTCCTCCTCTCCTCTCCTCCTCCTCTCCTCCTCTCCTCTCCTCCTCCTCTCCTCCTCTCCTCCCCTCCTCTCCTCCTCTCCCCTCTCCTCCTCCCCTCCCCTCCTCTCCTCCTCCCCTCCTCTCCTCCTCTCCTCCTCTCCTCTCCTCCTCTCTCCTAGAATCGGATGCAGGCGAGCCAGTCAGCGAGGAATGGGCGATAGACATGGCTCTCAGTAATGTAAGCGACTCCAGGGGATGAGGAAGATTCTGGGTTGATCTCTCGCTCAGAGCTTGTGTTGGACTGCTTCATCACACAGTAGACGACATTGAGCTGTTTATCTGAGCAAAGTTCTTTTTTGACCAAACTCATGTCTCATGACCGCGTTCCAACATTCTCCCGCCCGCAAGCCTGTTCTGCGACTTCAAAAACACTCTTGTTTTGTTTTAGTCACACATTTTCCAATGAAGGCATGCTATTATTCTGAAAGGGTCGTTTGTAAAGGCTTCGTTACAAAATAGTAATTTGATGTTCTGCATGTTTTTGGATATAAGATAATTGATTTGAAAAAAATATATGTTTTTGTCAGTAAACATTTAAGGGTTAGGGTTATGTAGGCGTTTGGGCTCTTATCAACTCCCTTGTTGGCCCAAGAGTTCCACATCTGGGTACACATTTCCACAGGAAACACTGGCCTTATGTTGATCAGTTAAAATTATATGTTTTTGGTGGAAACTTTCGATGCTTAATCCTTTGCTCTGAGCATCCACAACTTGATTCTCCTGGGCCTCCAGGATGGAATGACAATTACATTTTTCTAATTGATGTTAAACGTAGTTTCATATTTTTAACGCCCACGCAGGCCCAACCCCCGAGCTGTGTCCTCTGTTGATGGTGGTCATCTTTATTCTTTCTTCTCGTTTCTCCAGCAGCGATCTCCTGCCTCCAGCTCTGGTGATGAAGTCAACCTGGGGCCTTCAGCGAACCCACAGTAAGACCACCACCTCCACCACCACCACCTCCACCATCACCACCACCACCCCCAGAACCACCACCACCACCACCGCCTCCACCACCACCAGAACCACCACCACCACCACCAGCACCTCCAACACTACCACCACCACCACCACCACCACCACCCCCAGAACCACCACCACAACCACCACCACCACCACCACCACCACCACCAACACCTCCAACACCACCACCACCACCACCACCACCACCACCACCACCACCACCACCACCTCCAACACCACCACCTCCAACACCACCACCACCACCACCACCACCACCACCACCACCACCACCACCACCACGCTTCGACATGACATCAAGTCTCCTTTATTTCTGTTTTCAGTGCAAGACCGACCGACTTCGACTTCCTTGCCGTCATCGGCAAAGGGACTTTTGGAAAGGTCAGGTGTCTGTCTGACCGTTCACACACACACACACACACACACACACACACACACACACACACGCACACACACACGCGCACATACACGCACAAAAACACACTCATAGAAGAGGAGAGAGAGGCACAGAGAGATGATGTATTTTGTAACTACAGCATCTATCTCTAACCTAATGTACCAGTTCCTCCGAATCGTTATTCGGACCAGCAGGCCACACACACACACACACACATACACACACACACACACACACACACACACACACACACACACACACACACACACACACACACACACACACACACACACACACACACACACACACACACACACACACACACACACACACACACACACACACACACAAACACACACTACAGAGAGAGGAAGAGACAGAGAGAGGGACGTGGATAGACAGACAGAGTGACAGCCAGAGAGACTGACTGCTTGCTGCTCATCTCAGTGGGCTTGGCCGCCTCATTAATCATTAACATCCTTCCTGTCTGCATAACCAGCAGACGGAAGTCCCCTAACATCTTTCCCAAGGAGGGGAAATTAAATTCAACTCAATCCAAATGAGAACGTTCAGGAAACATTGCTTTGTTGTCGCCTAATTCAAACCCTGGCAATTTAATTTAGAAGAATTTTTTCGTCATATTTGCTGAAATTATCAATAAATCAAATGCGCTGACACAAGAAAGAAACTAAATCCGGTACCTCCAGGGAGGTTTGACTAAATGGAGCTGACTGAGGCTGGTTTCTCCATCGCCTCCCCTGGCTTTGAGATCCCCTGATCTCTCCGATCCAGCTGAATCTTCCGTGTCCCGTCGGTTCGTCTGTGTTGTGTGGTCTCGGCATCAACTCACACTTCTCACATTTCCCACGATCATCTCTTTCCACAGGTCACATAGCTGCAAACACACACATACACACACGTACATGTACCCACGCATACACACACTCACACACACACAAACACACACACATGCACAAACACACTCACAGATGTACACACTACATAGCAAGCACACACACACACACACACACACACACACACACACAGATGCACGCACAGATGAACACACACGTAAACACGCACGCATAGACACGTACACATACAGACACACACACACACACACACGCGGCTGTTCTCAAGAGCGACTCCGATGGCGATGGCTCGATAACGCCGTGTGTCAACATGGTGGCCGCCCGTTTGATTTGTTTACTAACAAACAAGCCCCTCCCCCTGCAGGTGCTGCTCGCCAAGCTGAAGGCGGACAACAAGTTCTACGCCATCAAGGTGCTGCAGAAGAAGGTGATCCTGAAGAAGAAGGAGGTTGGTTCTGAGCCCACACACGCCCCTCGTGCCACTCACTTTGCATCCTTGACTAGAAGATTTAGCTCGGATCTTTCCATTCGTCGGATGTTTTCTGTTTTAAGATACTAACAGTAATAGCTAACACAAACCAATAAGGAATTCAACTTTGACTTCCTTTCCAGCCATGACCTTTGCCCTCACGTTGAAGGAAATGGGCTTGTTGCCCTCCAGGCCGATATCAGTGAACCGGCTTACGCACCGAGCGAGAGTGTTTCCCAACCAGATAGGATCTGTAATGGGTCTAATCTACTGCTGACAGCGTGCTTCGTGTTGTACTTTACAATGATGCGGTCCCACATCTCTGCCAAGCCAATATATCATCACAACAATGCTAGCGCTAATGAACGACTTGGTTTGCGTTCTGCCACCTGCGATTCTGCACGTTAACCCGTCGCTGTTGGTCTCACTGTGTCACTGCGGCAGGCTCTTTGCCAAAGACTGTCCTGTTGTGAAACTCAACTCTTGTTGTGATCGATGACTCGTGGGGAAAACATCTTGATAAACATTAGAAGGAGCAATAAATACAGCCGGATGATAAGAGGATATACAGGCATGTTATAAACACAGGAACAAATAAGTACAGCGTAGAAGTCACACCAAGTTTTTCTCATGGATGCACAATATAGTTAATATGATCGTCATTCCATTGTTTTAAAGCTACTTCCAGTATTTTGGTATCACTTTTTAATAACTTTTAGTAATACATCATTAATAAGTAATAATAATAAGATTAATGAGGTAATCATTAAAAAAAAACATTTGTAGATGTTCAGCTTATGCAGTGGACTATACAAACTGGTAGTCGCTGGTCTTTCCATCATAGACAACATCATAAACATGAAAACTTGTGATATCACTAGTGGGTCGGTTTGACATGGCTTGTAATGGCTGATCAACATCACACCTGGTGGTAAATAAGTCTCTTTAACATAGCACTTTTCAAATGTACATCAAATTATGTGACTGAAATTAGATGTATTGTTAATGATTAGTTCATCATTCACTAAAGGATTATAAATTACTCAAGGAATAACGTTATGATGAAGTATTACCCATTTTATGTGTAACACTTTTATTACTCAATTATTCTCCATGCCAGCCTACTGTGTCGATTCTACTCCCACACATGTTTCCAATACGGACAAGAAATTATATTGTTATAATCACCTCCCCTATCTCTACGCGATAAAACCACAGGACCACGTCAACCTGCTCCACATTTCCAAGCAACGATAAAACCTTAAACAACCGCAGTCACCAGAATACAGCTCCCCTCTGGTTTCATGTTCAACCACACCAGATTAGTGGTGTATTAGTACCAGCGCTGCCAATAGGCTTTGGCATCGCTGCCCTGATGCCAAAGGTCGTGTTTGAGTTGTTACCCTGCTGGCAGAGTGCCAGACGCCTCTCTCTCTGAGGGAGAGACATTGGTTCCTAGCGGGAGAGAGTCTTGGTTCCTAGCAGGAGGGAGAGTCTCGGTTCCTAGCAGGAGAGAGTCTTGGTTCCTAACAGGAGAGAGAGTCTTGGTTCCTAGCAGGAGAGAGAGTCTTGGTCCCTAACAGGAGAGAGAGTCTTGGTTCCTAGCAGGAGGGAGAGTCTCGGTTCCTAGCAGGAGAGAGTCTTGGTTCCTAACAGGAGGGAGAGTCTCGGTTCCTAGCAGGAGAGAGTCTTGGTTCCTAACAGGAGAGAGAGTCTTGGTTCCTAGCAGGAGAGAGAGTCTTGGTTCCTAACAGGAGAGAGAGTCTTGGTTCCTAGCAGGAGGGAGAGTCTCGGTTCCTAGCAGGAGAGAGTCTTGGTTCCTAACAGGAGAGAGTCTTGGTTCCTAGCAGGAGGGAGAGTCTCGGTTCCTAACAGGAGAGAGAGTCTTGGTTCCTAACTGGAGAGAGAGTCTTGGTTCCTAACAGGCGAGAGAGTCTTGGTTCCTAACAGGAGGGAGAGTCTTGGTTCCTAGCAGGAGAGAGTCTTGGTTCCTAACAGGAGAGAGTCTTGGTTCCTAACAGGAGGGAGAGTCTTGGTTCCTAGCAGGAGAGAGTCTTGGTTCCTAACAGGAGAGAGAGTCTTGGTTCCTAACAGGAGAGAGAGTCTTGGTTCCTAACAGGAGGGAGAGTCTTGGTTCCTAGCAGGAGAGAGTCTTGGTTCCTAACAGGAGAGAGTCTTGGTTCCTAACAGGAGGGAGAGTCTTGGTTCCTAACAGGAGGGAGAGTCTTGGTTCCTAGCAGGAGAGAGTCTTGGTTCCTAGCAGGAGGGAGAGTCTTGGTTCCTGGCAGGAGAGAGAGTCTTGGTTCCTAACAGGAGAGAGAGTCTTGGTTCCTAACAGGAGAGAGAGTCTTGGTTCCTAGCAGGAGAGAGTCTTGGTTCCTAGCAGGAGAGAGAGTCTTGGTTCCTAGCAGGAGAGAGAGTCTTGGTTCCTAGCAGGAGAGAGTCTTCGTTCCTAGCAGGAGGGAGAGTCTTGGTTCCTAGCAGGAGAGAGAGTCTTGGTTCCTAGCAGGAGAGAGTTTTGGTTCCTAGCAGGAGATAGAGTCTTGGTTCCTAGCAGGAGAGAGAGTCTTGGTTCCTAGCAGGAGAGAGTCTTGGTTCCTAGCAGGAGAGAGAGTCTTGGTTACTAGCAGGAGAGAGAGTCTTGGTTCCTAACAGGAGAGAGAGTCTCGGTTCCTAGCAGGAGAGAGTCTTGGTTCCTAGCAGGAGAGAGTCTTGGTTCCTAGCAGGAGGGAGAGTCTTGGTTCCTAGCAGGAGAGAGTCTTGGTTCCTAACAGGAGAGAGAGTCTTGGTTCCTAACAGGAGAGAGAGTCTTGGTTCCTAGCAGGAGGGAGAGTCTCAGTTCCTAACAGGAGAGAGAGTCTTGGTTCCTAACAGGAGGGAGAGTCTTGGTTCCTAACAGGAGAGAGAGTCTTGGTTCCTAACAGGAGGGAGAGATACTTTATCAGAAACACTTTGACCAACACTTTGAAGTTGAAAGTGACACCGTTCACAAACGATCCAAAGTACTCTGGGTCACCGTTAAATTAAAAGTGCGATGATGTGAACGTGATTTGATTCAGTAACCTTACTTACACACCCATCATCAGTCAGCCAACCCAGTTAGAGACCAGGTATGACCCAGTTAGAGACCAGGTATAACCCAGTTAGAGACCAGGTATAACCCAGTTAGAGACCAGGTATAACATAGTAAGGGACCGGGCCGGCCGATTGTCGCCTCGTGAACCTTGTCTCCGTCTTGTGTCCGCTGGTCGCAGCAAAAGAACATCATGGCGGAGAGGAACGTGCTGCTGAAGAGCCTGACCCACCCCTTCCTGGTGGGCCTCCACTACTCCTTCCAGACCCCGGAGAAGCTCTACTTCGTCCTGGACTACGTCAACGGAGGAGAGGTAGGCGGCCCCACTCTACCACTACTACTACGACTCTTCGTCCCCTGCGGGACATAAGGCTTCAGTGAGCGCTCTCCGTTCCCCTCGGTCCCTGGCGGCGTATTCACGGATCCTACCATGGCCACGCCAAGACCCGCCCTACTCTGGCTGTGATTGGCCGGGTTGCATGCAACTCAACTGGACGCTTTAGAACTCTACGGTTTGTCTCGCTGCGAGCATTCGAAAGAGTCACAAAATAACCCTAACCCTAACCCCTAACCCTAAGCATAACCCCTAACCACTTACACCTAACCCTAACCCCTAACCCCTAACCCTAAGCATAACCCCTAACCTCTAAACCCTTACACCTAACCTAACTCCTAACCCCTAACCCTAACCCCTAACCCTAACCCCTAACCCTAAGCATAACCCCTAACCCTAACCCCTAACCCCTAACCCTAAGCATAACCCCTAACCCTAACCTATAACCCCTAACCCTAAGCATAACCCCTAACCCTAACCCCTAACCCTAAGCATAACCCCTAACCCTAACCCCTAACCCCTAACCCCTAACCCTAACCCTAGCAGCTAATATTAAGTCAGTAAAAGCGCGGTAGTCGAATCCATAGGCAGTAGAATCAAAGATAGGGGTGACGTCTGTGACGGGCCAATCAGAAATAGAGGCGGGCGTGTCTTTTCGGGATATTGGCGTGGCCGTAGTAGGACTAGTCATTTGGCCTCCCAGGTGTTCCCTTGCCTGGTGGTGTCCGTCTTAACGCCCACACTCAGGGTCAACCGTTCAGCTTCAGAGGGAAGGGGTTTCCCCCACCAAGCCAGGGGATTGTTTCACAGTCAAAGGTACCTCTGACTTATTTAACTTGCCGAACGGTCAACTCTTTCTCCCGTCGGCTGGTGGAAGGCGTTGCGTTTGCGCCCTGCGTACGATCGTCATAGCAACAGGGCACAGGTGAATGATGGCTGGTGTTGTAGCAGTAGGCGTGACCCTCTCTCTCTCTCTCGTTCTCTCTCTCCCCCCCCCCTCTCTCTCTCTCTCTCTCTCTCTCTCTCCCTCTCTCGTTCTCTCGCTCCCCCCCCTCTCTCTCTCTCTCTCTCTCTCTCATTCTGTCTCTCTCCCCCTCCCTCTCTCGTTCTCTCTCTCTCCCCCCTCTCCCTCCTGCTCCTTCTCTCTCTTTCTCTCTCTCTCTCCCTCTCTCTCTCTCTCCCTCTCTCATTCTCTCTCTTTCCCCATCCCCCTCCCACTCCCCTCTCTCTCTCTCTCTCTCTCTCTCGTCTCTCTCTCTCTCTCTCTCTCGTTCTCTCTCCCCCCTCTCTCTCTCTCTCTCTCTCCCTCTCTCTCTCTCTCTCTCTCTCTCTCTCTCTCCCTCTCTCTCTCTCTCTCTCTCTCTCTCTCTCTCCTCTCTCTCTCTCTCTCTCTCTCTCTCGTTCTCTCTCCCCCCCTCTCTCTCCTCTCTCTCTCCCTCTCTCTCTCTCTCTCTCTTCTCTCTCTCTCTCTCTCTCTCTCTCTCGTTCTCTCTCCCCCCTCTCTCTCTCTCTCTCTCTCTCTCTCTCTCTCTCTCCCTCTCTCTAGTTGTTCTTCCATCTCCAAAGGGAGAGGTGTTTCTCTGAGCCCAGGGCCCCGGTTCTACGCCGCCGAGGTGGCCAGCGCCATCGGCTATCTGCACTCCCTCAACATTGTTTACAGGTCGGGACCACACACACACACACACACACACACACACACACACACACACACACACACACACACACACACACACACACACACACACACACACACTCACACTCACGCACCCCGCACACGCATACATACTCACACACAAACACACACACACAGACAAGCACACGACACACATCCACACACAAACACACAGGCACACACATACAGGGCAGTTGGCAGGGCAGCATTTTTCTAAAAATAATAATAATAATATTATTAATTATTTCATCAGTTCTGAATGTGATAATGCTTTGTCTCCTGCAGAGATCTGAAGCCTGAAAACATTCTTTTAGATGCCCAGGTAAGCCAGATCTACGCAACAGAAAACTAAATGTTAGCCAAAGCAACTAATCATCTTCCAGCAGTCCATAGTGTAACCGCTGCATCGTGGAAAATATAGAAATAATATCTAACCAGTGCTTGATAGCTGTAATCCATTAACTGCATCCCCTGCTGTGACGCAGAACTTTGTGAACCTGGCACTGATGTCTTATTTCATGCAATGTTATGTTGTGTAATGTTAATATGTCCCTGGGGATTTGTAAAGTCAATTGAAATTGTAAAATAAATTAATAGATAACATTCACACGTTTTGTGTGTGCAGGTGTACTTAGATATGACCACCCCCTTAAAATATGTCTCGTTTCTTGTGTGGTGTGTGTGTGTGTTCATGTGTCTATGTGTGTTTACGTGTTTGCTCTCTGTCTGTCTGTTTGTGTGTTTGTGTGTGCGTTTGTGTTTATGTGTGTGTGTGTGTGTGTTTGTTTCTGTGTGTGTGTCTGTGTGTTTCTGTGTGTGTGTGTGTGTTTCTGTGTGTGTTTGTGTTTATGTGTGTGTGTGTGTGTGTTTGTTTCTGTGTGTGTTTTTCTGTGTGTGTGTGTGGTGTGTGTGTGCGTGTTTGTGTGTGTGTCTGTGTGTGTGTGTGTGTTTGTGTGTGTCTGTGTGTGTGTGTATGTGTATGTGTCTGTGTGTGTCTGTGTATGTGTGTGTGTCTGTGTGTGTGTGTATGTGTATGTGTCTGTGTGTGTGTGTGTGTGTGTGTGTGTGTGTGTGTGTGTCTGTGTGTGTGTGTGTGTCTGTGTGTGTGTGTGTGTATGTGTATGTGTATGTGTCTGTGTGTGTGTGTGTGTGTGTGTGTGTGTGTGTGTGTGTGTGTGTGTGTGTCTCTCCAGGGTCATGTTGTGCTGACAGACTTTGGGCTTTGTAAAGAGGGCATCGAGGCAGAGAGCACCACCTCCACCTTCTGTGGGACCCCTGAGGTGAACACATTATCACACATTATCCATGATAATCAATAACTCAAGACTCCACTGTACTGGTTGAAGGTGATGTAGCTGAGATTTGAGAGTTTGAGAAAATGTGACCTACAGCCGCTTTAAAGTGAGTTTGCCTCCTATCCAACATGGTAGGTACAGGTAGGCTACCTGTAAGTGTTCTTTAGCAAGAGGCCCCTTACCCCTACCTGCTTGTTAATGAGCCGTTCCTGAAGCCACTGTAACTTTAGAATACCTCAAACTAAATACACCCGACCCATGAACAGGTTGCACACTGATGACCTACCCTCTGGAACTCCCTCCCTCCGGCCCTTCGAAACTCTGAAACACTCCTTTCATTCAAAAGTCAAATTAAATCCCATGTTTTCAGGACAGCCTCCAACATCTGACTAAACTAACCCTAACCCTAACCCTAACCCTAACCCTGACAAACCATCCTCCGCTATCTTCCACCCTCTCTCTCTCTCTGTTAATGTGTTGTCTAGTGTTGTGTTGTAGTATTTGACTTTTGTTTGAGTGTCTGTACCGTCTGAATTCCTTTTTGTAAAGCCTCTTTGAGTACTAGGAAAAGTGCTGTAAAAAAACGATCTATTATTATTATTATTATTATTATTAAACTCCTCTTTGAGGTTTTCGGTCGTCATGGCCCTGGTTGTTGTCCATGGGGGCCCCCTGGTGGTCTCGTGTTGATCTCGTTCCTCTCCATGTCTCCCCGTGGCCCCTACGGCCTTGTAGTACCTGGCCCCGGAGGTGCTCCGCAAACAGCCGTATGACCGCACGGTGGACTGGTGGTGCCTGGGAGCCGTGCTCTACGAGATGATCTACAGCCTGGTGGGTCCCCCCTTTGTCCCTGTGGTGGGGTGACGTGAGATCGTGTCATGTGTCGGAAACGTAAGAAATCACACAGGGCGCCCCCGGTGGTCCACCGGGTAGAGGTCATACCCCTTTAAGGCCCAGTCCGTACCGCGGCGACCCGGGATCGAGTCCTGCCCCCCCGCGGTGCTTGGCTGAATGTCTTCCCCCCTCTCTCCCTCTACCGCCCTGTCTCCTGGCTATCTCGCCACAAAACGGAACCCCTTTTCTCACTGGCCGGCCATGCCAAGTAAAATTAAATCAACAAAAGCCTAATGCTACCAGTTGCTAAAATGTTACAAAGTCAACACTGTGGCAGGATCCTGAATTCTCAGCGGTGTATCGGGGAGCTGGCTGACCCTCCTGTATACTAATAGGCTAGTGCCATTAACATCAACATTAACAATTTTGTAGCGCGGTGCCTCCACTGTGAAAATACTGCACTTACCTAGGGCGAGTGAATTGTGTATTTTCACAGAATTAAAGTGGTGAATGCAGAAATATGACTGGTGGTGTAAGAAGTCATTAGACACCAACCCAGCACTATATGCAAATTAACTGCCAGAACACCCAAGAATATATATTTAAATTTATACTCTACCATAAAAAGGATAAATCCTTCAAAAATAAAAAATCGTATGGAAATTTGAAAACAGATCTAACATAGTCCCGCCCCCCCTCCATCCTCCCCACAGCCTCCGTTCTACAGCCGCGACATATCGGAGATGTACGACGGGATCCTGCATAAGCCCCTCCCCCTTCGCCCGGGGAAGTCGGACGCGGTGTGCGCGCTGCTTGTCGGCCTGCTGCAGAAGGATCAGAACCGCCGCCTGGGCGCCATCGCTGACTTTGTGAGTGGTGGGCGTGGCTCCGGTCGCCGGAAGGGGCGTGGCTTGTTCCACGGCGGGCCCTCTTTCTAGAGCACTGCAGCTTTAAGAGGCACTCCTGTAGTGATGCTTTAAGTTTGATGCTGCTGGACTCTGAAACAATTTAGATGCAGCTTTAACCCTGTCACCCAGCATAATGTTTGTTCTTAGAATGCTAGAATGTTGGTTACAGAGGTACACTGGATGAGTTTCACTTCATTATTCTTTGCTTTTTAATTATTATAGGTTTTACCTAAAGGTCAGCATATTCTCATTAGGAATCCTTAAATTCGGCACTACAAATGTAACTAGATTATGCTCTGCATTGGGGCAACAATATTTGTATATTTTGATCTCTTTCGTCTTGGTGCAGTTGGAGATAAAGAATCACGTCTTTTTCTCGCCGATCAACTGGGACGACCTTTACCACAAGAGGATCACCCCCCCGTACAACCCCAACGTGGTAAGTGGTCTTCTCCTGCTCTCAGGGACACATTTGGTTTTGGTCGGATTGGAACTGCGTATGTAGTCCATTTATACCAGTTTTTTATCCTTACTCACTTGTATTAATATCTGCCTCTTGGTACCCAAAGTGTCCGGGGTAAAATATATCAACATATGTGAGAAATAATAATAAGAAAATATATAATGTATATATAATATGTATAATAATAATTTAGACTTTTCACCTTATCATTTATATTATTTATACCCTGTTTTGCCCTGTTTGTGTTGTTGGTTTTGTTTGTCTCGTTTTGTTCTTACTTTAGCATTTACTTTAGCATTCCTTAGCGTCAATTTTTGTTTTCATTAATACTTTTTTATAGTATTGTATGTCATCCTGTTTTTCCAATGCTGCTGGGCTGTTGCAACAAACTTGTATCTAATCTAATCTAATCTAAACTAAACTGTTTGTGTTTCATCCTGGAACCTTCCAGAAAGGCCCTGCGGACACCCAGCACATCGACCCCGAGTTCACCCGGGAGATGGTCCCTAGCTCTGTGAGCCGGACTCCCGAGCTCAACGCCAGCACCAGCTCCAACAACGCCTTCAACGGCTTCTCCTTCGTCTCCAACGAGGACAGCTTCCTGTGAGGTAGCAGTCACTTCCTGTAGCCGTCACTTCCTGTAGCGCTGAAGACGTCACATGGTCGCGCATTTAGTCAGGGTATCGATGAATGTAAGAATGATGTAATTGTAATAAGGGTGTACCCGTTCAAACTGAATTTGTGATTGTGTGGAGCTGGGACAACCCATTAAAGAGTAAAACACGCAGAGGTGGTCAGGATTAAAGGACGTTCTGTTGGGGTTTAAGTCTGGCATGGATCTGGGTAAAAGCAAAGCATCCAGGGAATCTCCTTGCCTCTTTACTAGATTTATTATTAGTATATATTAAACATATGATAATGCTTTTGTACGAACAAGTCTACCGCAAAAAACGTTTGAAGGTAATTTGGTCACAGTTTGTAATAAGGTTTAGTGGTAAGCCATTTATTAATCAAATCATCAACAAAACATAAATATGCAATCCTTTAGATAATGATTTGCTTATCGTTAACAAAACATAAATATACATTTGTAGAAGATTAATGAGTGCTACGTTAAAGGGCCCCTATTTTTCCCCCAGGTTTGATGTTGATGGTCATTACAATTCATAGTAGTCTTAAAATCCACCCTCTATTGACATCATAAGTGGGCGTGTCCGCCCAGATGTCTGATGGGATATATCAGCCACTCACAGTCGGAGCGGTCTACTTGATAGGCTGGTTGATGACAGCACTTCTTAATCATCTACAAATGTATATTCATGTTTTGTTTATGATATCTTCATCATCAACTAAAGGCCTATAAATGGCATACCACTGAAAGTTGTTATAAAGTGTTGCCATTGAAAATACTACTAGTTATTCTACTCACTCGACAAATTCATTTAAAAATCATGGATTGGATTCCTTGCTAGTTGTAATCTCTAAAATAGTTAAAAATGAGTTTGGCATACTTTTTCACTACACAATCTGTGCAGAAAACTGTGCTGTTGTAAATATTGTAAGTGTAATGTGTGTAATGTGACAAGAACTAAGTGCCTTTCCACCTTGGAATTGTTCCTGAAAATGTTAGCATTGTATAACATGGTAATACGGTGGATTGAATTTGTTTGGTTTAGTCAACAATGGACCTTAAAACTGAAATCACTTGCAGATTGAACCTGAGCCAACTTGTTTTGTTATTTTATATGAACTAATGCCAATGTCATCACCAAAGGCCTATGTTGCAGTGTCATCTGAGATACTATTACATTCTGGTGACGACCAGGAAACCCGTGGATACCAGTCACTTCAGCATGACTGGAATGACTGGAAACCATTGTGCACTTCTCAGGGCTACTTCGGTTTTCAGGCCATTATAAGAGAAATGGTTACAACCATGGTTCTACCTTGTGAATGAAAGTGTCTCTCATTCACAACAAATCCGACGGCATTCCAGCGATAGAAATACCACAAACAGTAGGATTATATACGAGCAGAGGAAACACGATGTGATCGGCCGGCAGTGTTGTGGGCTCAACAACTTAAGACGGTTGTGATGCTACTTTAATGCGCGGACGGCCTCGTCGTGTTGCTCTGGGTGTTCGTGCCGAGCCCGTGTTGGCGGTAAACAGAGGAGGACGGAGGAAGGTCACCGCCAGCAGCACCACTGTCACAGATAACAGGGAGCTGCTGAGGCGGACGTCTGTGTTCGGTGTTTCCGTGTGCGTCTGTGTTTGTGTGTGTGTACATAGAGAGAGAACCGGTCAATAAACTTGTTTTCAAAACATGCACATGTTTCGTTTTAATGGGTTGTTAATAGAAACAAAAAGTTGCGTACGTGATTCGTCTTTTAATGACCTGTCATGGAACAAGGAACAGAAGGCTGAGCCTCCTTAAGACCAACAGGTGAAAAACATTTTAAAATGTGCTTTGAAAGAGAATTCTGGACCATATGTCTAAGGCTAAGATGTAAGATGAACGATGTCAAGATACTTATTATATCTATTCATGACTAAATGTGGTATTAAGGTTGTATCGTGCCCTGGTTGATACAACATGACACACACTTGCATTAGAAACCTAGTCAAAGTCTAACATGGGTGGGTGTATTTGTTTATGTGTGTGTGTGTGTGTGCGTGTGTGTTTGTTTATATCAAGGTGAATGAAAACAGTGATGCATTCAGCCATGGACAATGTAAACAGAACAAACATTTTGGAACTGCACGTGTAGAAACAAGCAATTTTAAAAACAAAGTCAACTAGAGTGCAAATCTAAAATGAAAAGTCCTGAAGAACTCTTCTTTTTTAGATTTACAGCACAAACAAATCAGTGCATTTAGACAACATTTAAATCCGTAGATTCGCACCTTCAGGTCGTAAAAAGCAATTAAGTTAGTGTTTATGTTTGGGGTACCTGCATGTGTGAACACACGCTGCCCCCGTCTCTGTGTGTGTCTGTGTGTGTGTGTGTGTGTGTGTGTGTGTGTGTGTGTGTGTGTGTGTGTGTGTGTGTGTGTGTGTTTGCGTGTGTGTGTGCGCCTGTTTAAACAGGATCTACTCAGCAACCACTTTCGAAGCCCCCCCCCCCCCCCCCCCCCCCCCCCCCCCCCCCCCCCCCCCCGCCTCTTTGAAGGGGGTCTCCAGGTTTTTCCCGGGACCGAAGAGGAAGCCGGGCGTCAGCAGGACGACTGTGACGAACAGCCCTAACATCGGGCCCTGTGGCGCGGGGCCCCTGGGTGTGGCTCCGTACGCGTACACACTGACGGTGGTCCTCAGGTCACAGCGACCAGGGGCCAAAGCCCGAGAGAGAACCAGAGGGTCATCTGGTACCCCCTTTCCACCAACGCAAACCCGGCGCCGGTGCCGGGCTGGTTCCGTGTTGGTTCTACACGCCGACTCCCCCAGAACCAGCTGGATTCTCCACCGACTTTAGGGCTGGAGTAGAGTCACGTCAATGTCATCAGAGCATACGACCCCGTTGTCCTAGCAACGCGAAAGGACGTTCAAATAAACCCTAAGATTAACGCGGTAAATGACGCTAGCCCAGCAAAGAACCGGTTGGAGATTGGCACTGGCTCCGAACCAGCCTTGGAACCACGTTGGTTGATCAGGGGTATCAGAGGAAGAGTCTAGGGCAGGGGTCTCAAACTCGCGGCCCGGGGGCCAATTGAGGCCCGCTGGATGATATTTTGTGGCCCCCTACTTGACATCAAAGTTTAGTGTTAGTGCGGCCCGCGCGTTGTTGTCAAACGCACATTTTTGCTGAGTGGCTTGCGACGCTTTTTTAGGACTTGTGATAGGGTGACCAGACGGTCCCAATTTTGAGTTGCGTGTCCTGAGTCCCGACAAAAGCCAAAGGACGCTAAAATGTCCCGGTTTCCACCAACCACTATGAAATTTCCCCTGTTGTCAGCGATTACATAGCCAACGTTATCTAATGATAGCCCGATCAATATCTTAGATTGGGTGAGTTGTGCTCCTTTTTTCTGTGGAATACTTGATGCGGCCCAGCCTGACCCAGATTCTACCTCCGGCGGCCCCCAAGTAAGTTGAGTTTGAGACCCCTGGTCTAGGGAACAGTGAGGGGAGGAAGCACACGGCTTATGGGCTGATTATGGTCCCACATTCACGCAACGCAAGGGGGTTACGGACCCCTTATGTCCTTGCGGACCCTCCTTGCGTCCACTGCAAGGGCCGGACGTGCGCCTCCCAACAATGTTAACCCTCCGCCGAGGCGACGCAGCAAGGGCTGTGATTGGTCCGCTTACTAAACCCCGACGCAGAACCATAAAGGTTCAGGAGTGCGTTGAAGCGTCTGCGTGGTCGTTGCGTTGCGTGAACGTGGAAACCATAATCAGCCCTTTAGAACCGTAAAGAAGTAAGCACCTATACCTTCAGACACGCCCGCCTATGGCCAGGGTCACCAGGATGACCTGAGAGGTCGACGCCGCTGGAGAAGGTGAGGCTGTTGGAGCGCTGGGAGTTGAGGACCTGATGGGGGACTGAGGGCTCAGACGGCTCGTCTAGTTCTGGAGGAAGCCGGAGACAGAGAATCACTACAACAACAATAACAACAACACTCTCTGTTGTACAGTAGATCACAAGTCAATGTAATGGCCCTCTGTACTTTGGATCTTTTTATTTATTGATCCATTTAACTCATAGTTTCAGTTGGGATGGAGACCAGCCAGGCACACTGGTCAATACATACAGTATATACAAAACCTGATTCAAACGTGGCTCGTGTAATAGTGCTGGGAACCAATAGCAGTTCATGTAACTATAGGTCAATAGACAATTTGGAAAATCGGTCCACAGAAATAGGGCAGCCCTTGAGGTTATATTTGTCCTCTTTAATTAGAAACCAAGGGAGGGATGATCACATCAAAATATTGTCATCGCATTGAACATTATTCACAATGTAATAACATCCTCAACCTAATAGCGAACAGTTATTCTCCCCCTTCCTTTCAATTCAGTTCAATTGATTATAGGATCACACAGAAAATAAAAAAGTGAAGATACTGTGAAACTGGTTTGATGCATGTCTCTGTAAACAAGGAAGAAATGATGAATCCATCCATCCATAAAATCCCCACGTCACCCCTCACCGCCGTCCATAATCCATCCCCCTATCCGCAGCGGTGTCCGTGGCTGTGACAGCGGGCGCGGGGGTGGCCGTGTGACGCACGCTCTGGCTCTGGCTTTGGGTGTCTGGTCTAGCGTGGAGCCCTGGGGCTGGGATTGAATGGAGGCACTGGGCCCGCCCCGACCGTGCGGATGTAGCGGTAGCTGTAGACCCCGTTCAACTAAAGGACTTTTTATGGTTCCACGTTCCCGCAACGCAAGGGGGTTACGTTGGGGCCCCTTACGTCCTCGCGGAAACCTCCTTGCGTCCACCGCAAGGGTCGGAAGTGCGCCTCCCAAAAATCGCAAGGGGCTTGTGCAGCAGCAAGGGCTGTGATTGGTCCGCTCACTAAAACCCGACGCAGAGCCATCAACGTTCACGACTGCGTTGAAGCGTCTGCGTGGTCGTTGCGTTGCGGGAACGTGGGACCATCAAAAGGCCACGTTTACCAGCTCCAGAAACGTGTGGCCGACGGGGAACATGCTGTGTTCGCACTTTTAAAGTCTAGAAATAACTTGTCGAGAGATTACATGGGATTACAAGCAACGGGACAAAACAAATAAAGATAGGATTATTTATGTCTTGGGCTGTTTTTTCCAGTCAGATCACGGCCTCATGCAGTCACAAATGCATTTCATACGTTGATAACTCAATCGATTGCTACTACATCAATGTCCAGGAAGTGTTTAGCAGAATGCTAAACACTGCATCGCTGAGGACAGGATGTTTGAATGGCAGGGGGCTTGGCAGTGGCAAGGATTATACTGGAAAGGGTAGAATACAGTGCAGCGAGGAGAAGAAAGGCGGTCAAAGTCCTTTCGGAGTGGATTGTGTTTCATGACGTAATCATTTTGGGCATATTGGTAATGCATGCACATTCATGGTCTGCAAAAGTAATGTTCTCTATTTATGACCCTGAAAATGAAAATATCCAGAAAAGTAACCAATAAACTGGAAGAGTGAGTGAGTGAGTGAGTGAGTGAGCCGACGTGCGCTTCCCAAAAATCTTAACCTTCCGTTGAGGCGACGCAGCAGCAAGGGCTGTGATTGGTCCGCTTACTAAAAGTCGACGCAGAACCATAAACCTTCACGACTGCCTCGACGCGTCTGCGTGGTCATTGTGTTGCGGGAAAGTGGAACCATAAAAAGCCCTTTACTTTCTAAAAAACTGAGGCACAGTTCCGGCTGCGGCCGCCAGGGGGTGTCATGATGGACCGGTGTAACCGAGTTTTAAATAGTTTTGATTATGTGTGAGTTTCGCCAGAGTTAAGCAGCACAAGATTGCATTATTTCTAATGGAGCCTCTTGTGGAGTTGTGGTATGCTACAGGTCTGGTGTGTTTTGTCTGTGGTGTGTTGCCGTACCTCTTTAGAGCGGTGTTGCCGTGAGACAGAGGTAAGTGCATAGTAACAGTTCTCCCTGTATTGTATTTTGTTTAAGGAGAAAGATATAATTTAGGTGGTGTATTTTAATGCAGTGTGTGTATTATTTGTTTTAGCATGCATTGTGATGATTTTGGAATATTTTTTATTAACTAATGAAACGTTTATTATTATTTTCATCAGACCATTTGCATGCTAACTTGCCTAAAGGTTTGTTATGCTATCACAGTAATGTTACTGCATTGGAAGGTAAATGCATTTCATTTTGTTTTCATACATGCAGAGCCTGTAAAGATCAACACCACCACGCTTTTTGAAGACATTTTGTCTGCTGTCTTGTTTCCAGGTATGCTCCAAAGTGTAATATATAAATACCAATCTTGTATTTCAGTTTATATTAATGCTGTTGTTTATTATTTTATATGATTACTGTATGTATTTGTTTTGTAATGTTAAAGAAATAATTGTGTTCTTTAGATAAAAAAATATTATTTTGATATAATAAGTAAGAGCGGTGTTGCCGTGAGACAGAGAGGCTGTAAAGATCAACAGCACCACGCTTTATGAAGACATTTTGTCTGTTGTCTTCTGTTTCCAGGCTATCTTTAAAAATGAAGAAGATAAAAAGCACGGCGTTGTCCATCAGTTCTTCCCTGAATGAGCACCGTTACACCAGCAGGTGGCAGTAGAAGTCCACGATGCTCTAGTTGAGGCGGAGGTCTGCCTGAACAGCCCTACTGGGTCAGAAACGTGACTGAGAAATGGGGGGGGGGGGGGGGGGGGGGGGGGGGGGGGGGGGGGGGGGGGATACGGTCGTATGAATTCTTCTACCAGGGATACACGTGAGGAGGTGGAGAACAGAACGATCGAGAGGATGCATCTCCTTTGGCTAACCGGGGGATAGTGTAACCGTAGTTGTCCTGGAGCAATTTCTGGGTCGAAACACCTTGATAGCATGTGGTCACCGTTCTGTTACACACACACACAAACACGCAGGCAGGCATGCGCGCGCGCACACACATACACGCACACACACACACACACACAGGGAGAGGTGAAAAGGTACTTACTATACACATGAAATGTGCTCTATGTGCTGTATATAGATTTTTATTTTTATATTATTATTATGATTATATAGGCCTATATATAATTGTATTTGTATATTCACATGCACACAGTTGACCTCAACAGCAGAAGATTAGTGGGAGGGTTTTAACATCCATGTCAGTACATAAAGATGTGCAAAGTTATAGCTTCAAAACCACTGCTGGATTGTTCCCTGTGCCCCTTTAAAGTCCTTTTAATACCCATAAAAATATGCATATACATATTTTACACTTCTTCACTATGTATATAAATATGTTCCAAAATACCAAAATCCGGTCTATCTACTTCCTATGAGCAGGGTACGCCAGTCCTCAGTCCCCGGAGTGAGAAGAACAAGAACTAGACAAATAAGATAACAACAACGACAAGAAAAACACACATGGCGTTTTGACAAAACATCTGACAAAGCATTTTCCGAAACATGTACAAAGAACCAGAAGCATCGAAAGTCCGTCCCTCTCGCGCCTCTCGCCGCTGGACCTGTGTAACTGAAAATCCCGCGCTCTCTAATGGTGCGTTCCCGTGCAACCCGTAACCCGTGTTCTCACATGGCAAGCCGAGTGTGCCACAGTTCGCCGTTAATTTACGGCGAACTGTGGCACACTCGGCTTGCCATATGAAAGTACCCTGGAACGGCAGTCAAACCCGCAACTTACTACCCATGAACTCGTACCAGATCGATGTAGTCCCAGTTCCAGCTCGTAACTTAAGGGCTAAAAAGTGTCCCTGGAACGCGGCATAACGCCTGGGATTGGGAACGACGTTGAGCTTCTGCAGCCGTACCGCTCTGGAACGCGCCTCGCTCTCCCCATGGCCCTGGTACCGTTCTTGAACGCGCCCCGCTCTCCCCGTGTCCCGGGAAAAGCGTTGGTAGGACCGGAGCGCCACGAGTTTGTGAACGGCGCTGAACTGCAAAAACACCCGGACGTCGAAGCCGAGAGACGCGTGAGTTTCTGCCTCGTATTGCCCACAAAAGCGTATTATTTTACCACACTGAATACGCGGGTCAATGTTGTGAGGGGTGCCGTTGTCATCTTCCGTAAATACACCCGAGACGCCTGTGTGTTATTTCGGAATCCTAGAATTGGGGACTTTTGCTCCAAAAAATAAGCCCTAAAAGTAGTAGAAAGTGTCTCGCTGTGTCGCGCATTACGTGAGCGGTAGTGATCAAGTGCGTGTTGGGAATTTCTCTCGTTACGTGAACTATTCCCCCGTCCGTTGAAGAGCCGTTGCTCCCCCCAGAGAGCTCTGCAGGACTGCAACCTCACCGCTCTCACACCGTACTATGTTCGACTCTACTCGGGGCCTTCATCTGTGCGTCTACACGGGTTTTGGCACCGAGCTTTTATTGTAAAAGTGTCCCGCCCGGTCTTTAGTGTATTATTGTTTTGAACGGGCGGTCACAGTCACCGTGCGAGGCTGTGTGTAACCGGTTGGCCCCACCGACTGCGTTGCCAGATTGGGCCAGATCGGGCGGGAAAATCTGGCCCAATCTGGCAACAGCGCCGACTCACCGTCCTCCCTCTCAACAGTCGACCGTTTGCAGGCGTGCTTGCTTGTCTGTTGGAACAGCTTGCTAGCCAAGTTATCCAGTTTTAAAGTCGTGACGTAAGTTTGACTGATTTTTCCCCCCCAGACATTTGCATCGTTGTTGCTTTGCGATTGTTTAAACGTGTCACTTGTTGCCTTCCTGCTTTCGCTTTCACTGGCAGGACATATTATTGTGTGACTGCTGCTAGCTACACAGGAGAATAACATGCAGAAGTTATGTCAACCCGATGGGGGGAAGGGTGGAGGAAATGGTTGTATTTCACAGTAGCTATGTCAATGTGGCCGTGTTGTGTATGCATCGGTGTGTGTTGAATGTCACGTGTTTCATGTCTACTTCTGGGGAGTTGATGCTCACACACACTCTCACGCTTCCATCGGGGTCCCCCACTTGCCCTACTGTGGTCTGTGCTGCTAACGCTGTTGTGTAGAGTGTGAGAACAACACGCTGACATCATGTCCTGGGCAGCCACCCCCCCCCCCCCTCCCTCTCCCAAAGATGGACCGAGTCAAAGTCGAGGTCGATGTGAAAAAATCGGAAACATTATTTGACAGCTGCTCACTTTTGTAAACAATTCTCCAGTCATACACATCAACACGTTTTTTAAGCACGGACGCAAATTGGTTGGCACTTTTTTTGTTTGAACAGAGAGATTAATTGCTGCTTGACCTAGCATTTTATGTAAGGTCATATGACCTAAACAATAACAGTGATTGTGTTATCTATTGTGTTACACTTATCCATACATCCAATATGGATTCTGAGTTTAATTAGCCCAATTTCAGTCTCTGTAATAAAACAACTTTGTCTTGACAGCATGGAGGACGAAGGCACGGAGCAATTGTGGAGCGACTCGGACGAATCAGAGAAGAAAGATGACAAGTTCACTAAAGTCAAATGGACACATGAAGAGGTGAGTCGTGGATGAACCAAAGACAAATCCCTTATCCAAAAATACTCGTGTCTTCCCCTGTTTCGTTTCCACTTCTCCATAACCTGTTGCTGCTGTAACACCTGTTATATTTCTTTTGGGTATTTGAATTTGAGTCTTTTGCCCAAAGTTTTACCACCTCATAATGACAATTTCTGAGATTTGTAACCTTTTTATAATTTTTGCATTTTACAGGATGAGAATCTTAAAACGTTAGTGAGCAACTTTGGAAAGAACTGGAAAGCCATCTCCTCCTTCTTACCAGTAAGTACTAAGTGTATAGAGAACAATCAGAGTTTACTCACTTGATAATAATATAAAACGCTCTCAATGTACATTATGAGTATTATGTTCAACCCTGACCAAAATAGTATTCCAACTATTTGGAATACTATTGGTCAGGGGTTTTGCGCTGCGTTCATTATCGTTTTTACTGGATGCACGAAACACGGAAGGGAGGGGCGAGTTGGCTCTGTTTGTTTTGGATCTCGCTTCAAGCACCAACGGAAGAGACGTCACCCAACATCGCTGTTACAACCTTTAAATGAGGGGCAGTGGGAACAGTGGCACTGGATGCATCACATGTCAAAGTGTTATGGGCCGTCATGGTGAAGCCTCTCCGCTGTTTCCCCCTAACGTCGCTGTGTTCCAGGGGAGGAGCGAGGGCCAGTGTCTGCACCGCTGGAAGAAGCACGTGGACCCCGTTCTGATCAAGGGCTGCTGGACCAAGGACGAGGACGAGCTGGTGAGGCTGTTTCATAACCTGCTCCGTCTGCACCTCCGTCATCAAACCTTTATTTAACCAGGACTAACGCATGGTTACAGAAAAAGGATATAATAATACAAAGGAAACAAAGTAACAAGCATGGGTCCATATTTAGCGTGGGGAACACGGATACATAACGATGGTTACAGTGGCCTTAGAAGCACGACGGATGAGTGGTTCCTTGTATTAAGTTGAGATGTCTTAAGCCGAGATCTCCATTGTAAAGGAGAACAAATAAGTGAAAAGTGACTAACTTACGGGCGTTTACATGTAAGCTCAGTCCTGAACGCAGCGACCCGGGTTTGAATCCTGCCCGTGGTCATTTGCTGCATACCCTTCCCTCTATCTCCCATACCTTCCTCTCTATCTCACTCTATAATAAAGCATAGAAATGCAGAAATAAAGCTTTGAAAAATAAATTACAAGGACTGACACGGGACAACCAAACGGGTCCCTCTGAGGCCACAGACCCTCATCGTCTTCCTGTTTGGCCGCTGTGCAGGTGATGGACCTGGTGGGGAAGTACGGCACCAAGAAGTGGAGTATGATCGCCAAGAAACTGAAGGGCCGGTTGGGAAAGCAGTGTCGCGAGCGCTGGCACAACCACCTCAACCCCCAGGTGAAGAAGAGCTCCTGGACCAAGGAAGAAGACCTCATCATCTACAAGGCCCGCACGTTGCTAGGGAACCGCTGGGCCGAGATCGCCAAGCTGCTGCCCGGGAGGTATGTGGACGGAGCAGGGGGCCATTGGAGGCCAAGGTCGAAACGCTGTCGTTGTAAAGGGCTTGTTTGTTAACCAATGCGCAACTTTGATCGGACCAATGGCCGATACACACGAGCGGAGCTTCAATCGGACTGCTCTAGTTTTCCCTCGTTCGCACCCCCCAAGTTGTGAATGCTCAGCTGCCCTCGATTAAATTATATGTTCATAGCCCTTGATCACCATTACAGTCTCAAAGTGCTTCACAGGCCAAATATTGTATGACTGTTCTCAGAACGGACAACGCCATCAAGAACCACTGGAACTCCACCATCCGGCGCAAGGCAGAGATGGGCCTCTTCACCGAGGACGGCGACAGAAGCTTACTGGACAACGATCAGTTTGAGCAGAGCGAGGTATGGGCCCACCGCTTTGCGACGTCTGTTTACGTATATTTTTATAGTTTACCCGTTGAACCTGGGAACGCGTGTAGGCATGCGCAACGTTTTATGTTGCTCTCTCTCTCGTGTGGAAATGGAAAGGGGAGCGAGTGAGTAGTTCTGTACGGCAATGGAATAGAGATATATAAACGTGGTGTTTATTGCGTCTAACAACATCGAGATCATTAACTGTGGTCATCCTGCAGACAAACATCGGCGCTCCCAACAGAAATATCTGTAATGACAAAGGTTTCGGTCGATGTCGCCCTTTTCAAGCCGTTTTCGATCGCTATTGGCCGATATACGTACATGGGGGGGTTACGCCGATGCGTCTCGAGTTACAAGCCTCTATTGCTGTCGCTCTGCAGGCGGACTTCAGGTTCGACGTGGTCCTGGATTCTGAACCTATATCTCCTGAAGCGGTGAGAGCTCCCTTCGTACACCTGTTAATGACCCGGTAGAACCTCACTCTCAGCATCCTGACCGGCCAACGATGATGCTGTGTCATCGAAATAATGCTTAACCCTAACATTTGTGAAGATGTGTTCGTGTTGTTCATTAACAGGAACGTGAAACATACATGTTCCATATCACGCCGTCACAACAAAGCCGTTGCGTACTTTGTTGTTCTCCAAAAAACCCCCCCCCCCCCCCCCCCCCCCCCAACGGTTCATCATCTCCCTGTCCCGCTGGCCTCGTAGGTCCAGCCGGAGAAGGCGAAGAAGCCCCCCAGGCCCAAGGAGAAGACCGTGGCGGCGCCGCCTCCGCCGAGCCTGGAGTCGAGGACCTCCCCGACCCCTGACCCCCAAGCCAGAGAGAAGGCCCCTCCGGAGCCGGCCTCCACCTTCAGCAAGAGGCTGGTGGCCGCCGCCCTGAGGATGATCGCTGAGGACATGCTGCCGCTCAGGTGAGCGCCACAGCGGCTCAGAACCGCGCTCAGATCCATCGGTTCAGGGGGAGGGGGGGCACCATATGGGTTACGCCTCCACATAATATTGTACCTTTTAATGTAACGTTTGTGTCAGTGCGTCCTGTTGTAAAGAAATGACACAATGCACTTTTTTTTAATGCTCCTGACGTATTGTATGTTGTACGTCCTGGCACTTTAAAGTAGTACTAAGCATCGGGTCGCGTCTTATCCTAGCTATCTTTGTTGTGTACGGGGAATGGGTTAACCTAGCCGTTGTTAGTGCTTGGCACTTGGCTCTGTGAACATCCTTACCGTACCGACAGTGATATATTGTTGCGTCTGTTTCTTCTGTCATATGTACTTGTTCTAAGTTATTTCGGATAAAAGCGTCTGCTAAACGCCCTAATTCTAAAATGTCAATGTAAATGTAATTAATACACTGATGCAAAAATGGTGACACAGACGCAAGCGAGATGCTGTCTTCATAAGCCCTCCTCTGTCCTCCTCCCTTTAACGATGTGCATCTCACCCTCATCCCCGCCCACCCCCCATCTCCCCCCTTGCCCCCTGCTCCCCCCCTCCCAGCTTCGTGGAGGGCGCGGGGTTCCGCTCCTTCATGGCCACCGTCGCGCCCCACTACCTGCGTCTGTCTCAGCGCGCCGTGGGCCTGCAGCTCTACGAGGACGTGGAGCGCAGGGTCAAGCCCCAGCTCATCCACGACCTCCAGGCCCGCCTCTCCGGCGGCGAGGACGGCGACCGGAGGGGCGCCATCCACGTGACCTTCGACCTCTGGGCGGGGAGATCGCCCTCGCCCTCGCGCGCCTCCTCGCCGTCCTCGCCCCCCTCGCCCCCCTCCTCCTCCTCCTCCTCGTCCTCCTCCGCCGCCACCGCCGCCACCGCCGGGGAGGAGCCCGTGGTCGTGGCGGTCCAGCTGCACTTCGTGGACAGCGGCTGGCGGCTGCGGCAGCCCACCGTGGCGTTCCGACAGCTGGCCGGCGGTGGGCGCCTAGCGGCGGCGCTGGGCCGGGAGCTGGAGGAGGTGCTGCTTGGATACGGCCTCTTCCCGCACGCCGTGGGCTACGTGGTGGCCAGCCGTGCCAAGGAGGCGCTGGGGGCCAACTCCGTGTTCGGGGACTATAAGGTCCGTGGGAATGGAAATGGACTGCGTTGATGTAGCAGCCTGGCTATCGCCAGAAAATGACGGCTGCTTCCCCGGACCAAGCTCAATCTACGATTGAGCTTGGTCGTCATTTTCTTCAGCACAAGCGGCGTGGTCAACGGGGCCTAGTTCAAACGACTCTGTACGCGATTGGCTGCCTGCCGTCGCTTCCCTGTCGTCGTTGTGTTAAACCAGCCAATAGCGCGCCGGGGGGAGAAGCCAGCTGGGTGATTGGCTCCCGCGAAAACGTATCAGAAGTAGGAATAAATGTATCGCTCTTCTTCTTGTGCAGGGCGAAGTCAAATCGCCGGGAGAATGGGCGGGTCTACCCAGTCTATTTATATAGCGCTTTATCTAACCAGTGGCCACCCAAAGCGCTCTACAATATTGCCCCACATTTCCCTCCAGAAAAATGCGGCGTTTTGTTGTGATTGTTGCGGCCAAAAAATCCTTGATTATGCGGCACGTTTTCTTAAAAAATGCGATGAAATATGCGGCATATTTATGCAATTTTATGCGATGAAATTGCGGGAACTTGCAAAAATTGAGGGAACTTGCGAAAAAATGCGGCTTTACGATGACGTTCATGTCGCGTAATTACGTCAATTCATAACGTTCCCATGGCAACAGGGGGAAATGGCTGCTCTTGTGTGAAGTAAACGCAACAAGCCGGGATCTAACCTGCAACCTTCAGGTTACCAGCCAACCTGCTCAACCTCCTGAGCTGCTGCCACACCTGTGTTCTGCGTTTTGATTGGTCGAAGGGGCCGCCGGTGTGCGTCGGTGAGAGCGGGAAAGCGGAGAAGATAGATGAATACTTTATGGATCCCTGGGGGGATCCATAAACAGCATACACAAACATAAACAAGATGATAAATTAAAATAAAACATTCACATGGATCATATGGATGATTAAAGATATGCTGAGAAAAGCGGAGGAGGGCGATGTTTTGCAAGTAAAACACCGAAACCACTCCCCCTTCATCACGGCTATTGAGAAGCACCTGTGATTGACAGGTTCCCTGAACCAATCAGGAGTAGATTTCCTGACAGGTCAGAAATGAGACAAGAGTGGTATAGAATCTAAATTGGCTCAGGTAGAAGGTCAACTCTAAACGGATCATCTTACCCGGCACTCCCCTCACTTAAAGCTGATGGATGGCTATGCCATTTTAAATTATTATTAAGGCTCAAGTAATATCTCTTACTACTTACCACAGCACCGTTTTTTTATATAATTGTATTTTTAAATTTCTTATCTGTCGATTGATAGATTTCTTTTACTTCAATCGTTTTTTTACTCATTACTGTTTAACTTCCATTTTATTGATTAATTGACCTTTACAAGCTTGTTTACACTATTGGTTTGCTTGCAGCCTTCCTGGTGGTTCTCCATCCATACCTCATATAGGTTCTGTATCTATATCCATCTGTGGTTAACTTTTCCATTTAGTGAACAGAGCTCTTGTGATTGGTCGGTTCCCTCAGGTCATGTGCTCGTCGCCGCGCGGTGACCCAGACGCCGACGACCTGGCGGCGTTCCTGGGGGACCGGCCGGCCGAGGCGGACCCCTCCCCGTTCTCGGAGCTCCAGACGGGAACGCCGGCGAGCTGCGTGGTGGCGACGCTCCAGCTGGTCATCCGGGAGGCGCTGAAGAACTCCCGCGTGGTGGAGAACGTTCTGTCCCAGCTGCGCTGCGTGGTCGCCTTCTTCAGGACCAACGGCTACTGGAACGAGGTGAGGGGGGGGGCAACGGCTACTGGAACGAGGTGAGGAGGGAGGGAGGGAGGGAGAGAGAGAGAGAGGCTGACAGGGATTGAGAGACGGAGGGGGAGTAATTAAGAGAGAGAGAGAGAGAGAGAGAGGGATTGAGGAGAGACAGGGAGACAGACAGGGATTTGGGGAGCGGGAGCAATTGACCAAGAGAGTGGGAGAGACATTCCTGTCCACTGACTAGGTTTAGCAACAGCTGCATTCAGAAACAGTTTCAACTAAAAAGACCGAAGAGAACGGGAGGCGCTTGGATGCCAAGCAAAATGGGAACAACAGCCTTAAAGCGGTCGATCGCAGACTTCGGAACGTGAGCGAGTCAGGACAGGCGTGTCGCGAGTTGAAGCCTCGCCTTCCAGAGAGTATCCCCGCTGGAGTGGAGATGCAAGTCCCAGCCGGCCACACTCAGTCACACCGAGCCAGCTCGTGTGAACGGAGAAGGGCCAGAGGTGTTTGCGCTGGACCGTCTGTTAACCAGTGCAGGGATCACAAGTTCAATGGATATACACAGGTGTGCATGTCTGTGTTTGGTCTTTGGTGGGTGCTGCTATACCGAGCTTCCCACTAGGGGTGTGACGATTCACTCAGCTCACGATTCTATACTCGATATGGGGTTCACGATTCGATATCATAACGATATTCTGAACAAAACTTGAATGAAGAAAATGTATGACTGGAAAAATGTTGTAGTTTATTTTAAAGACACAAATATGCAAAACAATGCCATTTGCCATATATTTCCAATTCTTATGAAATTGTTAACAAGATGTGTTAAAGTAATATGGTATAGAATAATCGCCTTTTCATAAATGGCAATAACCAAAAAGTTTTTCTTAGTCTATTAATTTTTAAGTGCAAACCTATGTCCATAAATAAAGTATGATTATTATTATTTTTCTATCATTTTTTTCATCTCATAGTCTCATTTCGTCACGCTTTAACCCCGGTGCACTGAGCCAGCCTCGCCTTTGTCTCCCAGGTGCTGCTGAAGGACTGTTTCTTCTCCCTGTCGCCCCCTGGCCACATGGGCCGCTGGAACTCCCTGATGACGTCCATGCGGCGCCTGGTCGACCCGGCCTCCTGGAGCTCCATCATGACCCTGCTGGCCCAGGCCCGCATCGAGGCGCAGGACTCCACCAGCGCCCCCCCGCTGGTCCGCGCCCGGCGAGAGCAGCTGGTGGACATCCTGGGCCTGCTGCAGCCCTTCGAGGACGCCATCCAGGTACGGCCGCCTGCGTGCTTTACGCGAGGCATCATGTCTAGAAGCCCCCGGGGATGGCCAACCCGGTCGCTGCGCCCTGAATGGGGGCTTATTTTCGATAACGACCGGCGACGTTCTATACATTATCCCGCTTGTCGCACGGCGACGTTCCAAAACGAGAAAAATAACTTCACACCGTGTGTCTTTTTACAATTTATTTGTGACCAGCCTTCGTAGTGTTGATCAGCAGAGAAATAGTCCGCCAGAGACGTTGACGTCGCTTAGCAACCGAGGACGCTGGGGCTGATGAGTTACCGGACTACTTGCGGAGTGATACGAAAGACGGCAAAAAAAATCGACTTTCCTTGACAGCGGTCATTATATGCTTAGCAGCGGTTGAGAAGAGCCGAGTGATAATAAGCATTATTACATGGCTCTTCCCAATGCTGTGGAACGCTCCGTTCACTTGCATGGGCCTTCCCGACTTCCGGCAGTGAATTATTATTTTTTGATAATTCAACCGTTGCCAAGCATATAATGCCCGCTGTCAAGGAAAGTGGATATTTTTGCGTCTGATTCACGTCTTTGGTATCACTCCGCAAGTAGTCCGGTAACTCGTCAACCCAAGCGTACTCGTTTGCTAAGCGATGTCAACGTCTTCGGCGGACTATTTCTCTGCTGATCAACACTACGAAGGCTGGTCACAAATAAATTGTAATAGGACACACCGTGTGTAGTTATTTTTTCGTTTTGGCAAGTAGCCGTGTAATAAGCGGGATAATGTATAGAACGTTGCCGGTCATTATTGATAATGACCGGCGTTCTATACATTATCCCTTACTTGTTTAATAGGATCCCTATTAGCTGTCACTAAAGTGGGACGAGCTAGTCTTCCTGGGGTCCACACAGAAAGACACAAAACATAACAATACACAAGAGACAAATCGTAATTCACTTAACAATGATAATCTAAAAGCAGTAAATCATTATGAACATCAGAAATTATTCAGAAAAAGTTAGAACATTCATGGGTATTACAATCGTTATTGCATTCATACAGTAGGCATGTCCGTTCCCTACTCACACCTTTAAAATGTGCCGTCTCAAATGGTAATTGAAAGATACTTTGCTCTTCAATTCTCGTACATTCAGTGGGCAATAATTCCAATGATTTATGCCTCGATTGTTTAGCCCCGATTTTTAAGATGTGTACATTTGAAAAAAAAAAATATATATATATTGCCGAAGCAAGTTTTATCATTAAATAAGTTATAGAATCGATCATACAATATGTGCTCACACGTTCTTATATTTGACATTAGATGGAGGCTGTTTTATTGGGATAGTGTTTTAGCCTCTGTCTGTATTGTTCATTATAGCCTCTGGCTGATGCTGCCTTGCCCCGCCCCCCGCAGGTCCTCCAGAAGCCGGGGGTCACCCTCTCCTTCGTCATCCCCTCGCTGATGGGCCTGGACAAGGTGCTGGAGGGCCGGCCCACCGGCTACACCCACTTCTCCAAGGCCCTGCGGGCGGGGCTCCAGAGCCACCTGCAGCCCCTCATCCTCCAGAGAGACCTCATCCTGGCCACCGTGCTGGACCCCCGCATCAAGCTGCAGGTGACCTGACCGCCGCCAGCGCCCAGCTCCTAGCTCCTAGCTCCTAGCTCCTAGCGCCTAGCGCCCAGCTCCTAGCTCCTAGCGCCCAGCTCCTAGCGCCTAGCTCCTAGCTCCTAGCTCCTAGCTCCTAGCTCCTAGCGCCCAGCTCCTAGCTCCTAGCTCCTAGCGCCCAGCTCCTAGCTCCTAGCGCCCCGCTCCTAGCGCCCAGCTCCTAGCTCCTAGCGCCCAGCCCCTAGCTCCTAGCGCCCAGCTCCTAGCTCCTAGCGCCCAGCTCCTAGCTCCTAGCTCTAGCTCCTAGCTCCCAGCTCCTAGCGCCCAGCTCCTGGCTCCTAGCTACTAGCTCCTAGCTCCTGGCTCCAGGCTCCTAGCTCCTAGCTCCTAGCTCCTAGCTCCTAGCGCCCAGCTCTGGTCCTGGGGAAGAGTCTGCTGGACCACGGATATGGAGGATTATTCTTCTGCTTCTCGTTGGTTTTAATTGATTTGAAAACACGTGTACAGCGGTGTTTCTGCGATGTTTTTGAAATAATAGCATTCGGTTTTTGAGAAGGACAAACAGCAAATTAATACAAACCCAAATCAAGTGAGTCACCATGACTCCAACATCTGCCTATACTGTGAAATGCCCCGCCCCTGGGGCCAGCACTGTTTATCCTGGGGGGGGGGGGCTGATCATCATCCGGCCGTGCATCATTTGAATTCCTACAACGGCCAAAGCCCACATTGTCAGCCCGACCCTAAACTCAACCTAACCCTCCGTGTCTCCTTGCAGCCGTTCCCCGACAGCAAGCAGGAGAGCGAGGAGTCGTTCCTGACGGTCCCGTCCAAATCCCGGATCCAGTCCATGCTGGAGACGGTGCTGGAGGACACGGAGGCCTCGGCCTCTCCCACGGCCGGCTCCCAGGAGGAAGAGGAGGAGGAGGACGAGGAGGTGCGGACCAGTGAGGAGAAGCCCCTCCAGTCCGCGTCCGGACCCCGCGGGGCGCCGGCCGAGGCGCCGACGCTCTCAGAGCTGGAGGGGTACCTGTCGGAGCCGCTGCTGGAAGGCGACGCCCCCTTGCTGTTCTGGAAGGCCGCCCGCAGGTTCCCCAAGCTCCAGAGCATGGCCCGCCGGCTGCTGGCCATCCCGGCCACGTCGGGGGGCTTCCCGCGCCTCTACCCCATGGCGGCCAGCATCGTGAAGGCCAAGAGGAGCCGCCTGCCGCCCCACACCACCGAGAGGCTCCTCCTCTTCAGGGAGTCCATCCGGTGGAAGCAGGGGCCGCCGACGGGCCGGAAGGCCCCGGCGGCGCCGAGGCGAGACTCCGGCTCCTATTATTGTAAAGTGCAAAGACGCATGGTAAGGAAGACCTCTGCGTGATCACAGCCGCGCTGGGGGCTTCGCCCGCGGCTAGCACTGCGTCGGTTGACAGAATGGGATCCGGACATCCGGTCGGGTTGGGCAGAGGAACGAACGATGGTACTTTTAGCTGCATACACATTAGCGAGGTACCTTCTGGGTACTGCTTGTGTTGCTCGATTTTTCCCTCTTTTGCATTTTTTTTCTTTTATTCACAGCCAATCAAAAGTCTTCTATGACGTTGATTATGGATGCGAGGAACAGACCCAGGAACACTGACACAGAAAAGGGCTTCAGGCCCCCTTCCTCTCCTTAAGTAGATCCTCTGCGAATCGCGACCTGGAGTCTTCTCCAACCAGACCTCATTGAACTGCTCGGCCTTTGTCTCTCTTCAGAACTGTGTCGTACTACAGGTGTGGCCCGGGGGTTGTCCCGGTCAGTTCAACCAATTTGTTTTTGTTTGTTTATGCAGTTGCTAAATGCTATTAGGAAGAGGAGCCAATGGTGGCCTGTCGCTGATGTGTGTTGAACCACACTCAACAGGCGTCATAGTCAAGAGAAAAAGGATCCTGTGCTACTGAAGTAAAATTATAGTTTCTCTCTGTTTTCGGCCTTTTTACGTTGAATGTGTAGTTGTTCCATTTGAGAGCGATGTGGTGGATAATTAATGAATACTGAAATACATAATACCTCTAATGGTGTCTGGAGGCCTCTTAGATGGAGGGCCAAATGACGGGTTCCCAGCCTTCTTGTGTGTTGAAAGGTCCTGTGTATTATCGTGTAATCTGTGGATCAGAAGGGTCCCTGTACAAAATTGTTTCATAAGTAGAGTATGAGGTAGTTCGAACAATGGCCATTCCTGAGAGATTATTTAATTGAGCAGCAATTGACTCAATTTTGTTTTCTTTTTCGTTTGTACATTATATAAATCCACCAAAATGGATGTGCATTTTATACAATTCCAACTCCAGCTGATATGCAGTTTTTCTCTGAGTTACATTTCTAAAATACTTTGATCACAATTGGCAAAACTATTTTTGTTGAGTGTATTTTGTGATAAGAAAGCAAGGGTTGTTGCTGAATGTAAAGATCACAAATAAAATATTTTACAGTTCATTTACTTTGCTGTTTCTCAAGTTTATAATGAAGTTGTTTCACCGTCAATTAGGTCATTCTTCCCTGTTTCTAGAACGGAGGTGGATCATTATAGATTTTGAAAAAAGCCGAGAAGAACTACTTTCATACACTGGTGATTCTATTTTTGTTTGCTTTTATTTTTGTCCTTTCTTGTTGCCAGTAGTTTCCGTCCTTCCTCATGCACCATTGGCTGAACGAGTACTACGTCACACCAAAACATCTCGTGACGCTGCAACTACTTCCGGTATCATGCCTTCTCCCCCATGTGCATGTCGGACTCCTTCCATGCTGGCCAACTAATTTGTCAAAGTTATAATTTGAGAACGACGTACGAAGGAGAATAACGCTCTCTGTAACGAGCACCGTGTAACGCCTCCTCAGGGCTGCCATGTCGATCATCACGGTGAACATCTCACGGTAACGTCGGCAGTGACTTTACAATTCAACACATGATCTAGTGTTAACCGAGTGTAAATCATGGCGTTATACGCGAAAGCGGCGGACATCCTGGAGAAAGTGGAGAGTAAGCAGGGCGCTGTGAAGACGTTGGTCTTCGAGAGCAAATTTCAGAACATCAAGCAGTTGTTCGCGTTGGTTTGCGAGACCCAGAAATACTCCTCCGTCCTCCAAGAGTTGATCGAGACCACCAAGCTGCTGAAACAGACCAAGGTGAAGATGACCCAGGCCAAAGTGCTGGTGTACGACCTTCTGATCGGCCAAGGCGTCAAATGCGGCGGACCCTGGAAGGTGATGATGATGAAGCACCGGGCTCGACTCGAGGCGGCGCTGGCCCGCATGAAGATCAAGCAGAAGGTGACCAAGAATAAAGATCTGCTGCCCTCTAGCGTCCAGCAGGCCGAGGGCGTGCTGCTCCCCAGGTACGTGCGCGTGAACACGCTGAAAACCACGGTGGACGATGCGGTGGACTACTTCAAACGGGACGGCTTCTCCTACCTCGGCGAGGCCAACCGACTCGACGATCTGGACCTGAAGGCCAAGAGCTTCGTGAGGGACCTGCACCTCTCGGACGTACTGGTCTTCGCTCCCAAGACGGAATTCCACGAGCATTTCCTGTACAAGGCGGGACACCTCATCCTGCAGGACAAGGCCAGCTGCTTGCCCGCCTTCCTCCTCAACCCCCCGACAAACAGCCATGTCATCGACGCCTGCGCCGCCCCCGGCAACAAGACCAGCCACCTGGCGGCCATCATGAAGAACAAGGGCCGTCTGTTCGCCTTCGACCTGGACGCCAAGCGCCTTTCCACCATGTCCACCCTCCTGCTGCGGGCCGGGGTCCGCTGCCACCAGCTGGCCCACCAGGACTTCCTGAAGGTGGACCCGGCCGACCCGCGGTACAAAGACGTGGAGTACGTCCTGCTGGACCCGTCCTGCAGCGGATCGGGTAGGAGACTCTTACTTTGAAAACCCGCTTCCAGACTGGGATTTGGTCCGTCCCCCCCCTTTGTAGTGACATCGTTGTGTGTCCGTGTGTCCAGGTATGGTGTGCCTGGGGACGGACGCCTCGCCGCCGGACCCAGAGCGGGAGCAGCGTCGCCTAGGCAACCTGGCGGCGTTCCAGCTGCGCTGTCTGAACCACGCCCTGGGCTTCCCCCAGCTGCAGAGGCTGGTGTACTCCACCTGCTCCGTCCACGCTGAGGAGAACGAGAAGGTGGTGGCCGCCGGTCTGCAGCAGAACCCCGGCTTCAGGTAACACTCACTCACTACATTCACTCACTCACTATATTCACTCACTCACTACATTCACTCACTCACTACATTCACTCACTCACTATATTCACTCACTCACTACATTCACTCACTCACTATAATCACTCACTCACTATATTCACTCACTCACTACATTCACTCACTCACTATATTCACTCACTCACTATATTCACTCACTCACTACATTCACTCACTCACTATATTCACTCACTCACTACATTCACTCACTCACTCACTCACTATATTCACTCACTCACTACATTCACTCACTCACTACAGTCACTCACTCACTATAATCACTCACTCACTCACTCACTACATTCACTCACTCACTACATTCATTCACTCACTCACTATAATCACTCACTCACTCACTCACTATATTCACTCACTCACTATATTCAATCACTCACTACATTCACTCACTCACTATATTCACTCACTCACTATATTCACTCACTCACTACATTCACTCACTCACTACATTCACTCACTCACTACATTCACTCACTCACTACATTCACTCACTCACTATATTCACTCACTCACTATATTCACTCACTCACTACATTCACTCACTCACTACATTCACTCACTCACTATAATCACTCACTCACTATATTCACTCACTCACTACATTCACTCACTCACAATATTCACTCACTCACTATAATCACTCACTCACTATAATCACTCACTCACTCACTATATTCACTCACTCACTATAATCACGCACTCACTATATTCACTCACTCACTATTTTCACTCACTCACTCTATTCACTCACAATATTCACTCCCTCACTATATTCACTCACTCACTATATTCACTCCCTCACTATATTCACTCACTCACTATATTCACTCCCTCACTATATTCACTCACTCACTATATTCACTCACTCACTATATTCACTCACTCACTATATTCACTCACTCACTATATTCACTTTGACTGAGCCCACTGCAATATATGAACACTAACTCTTCTTACCAGAGTCAGAAGGTGGGTGAAAACATTTGTTCACGACGTTCGTGTCCAAACGTGGCTTCTGTCATCAGATCTCAGCACCTCTTCCATGTCTCACAGCGGTATCCTCAGCTGAGTTTCGATCAGATGAACTATAAGTTTGATGTTTCTAAGCCCTGCCTCCCGTGGTCCCTGCAGGTTGGTGCACCTCCTCCCCGTGTGGCCGGAGAGGGGACTGCAGCCGCTCAGCCAGTGTCTGCGGGCCAGCACCACCAAGACCCTCACCCACGGCTTCTTTGTGGCTCTGCTGGAGCGCCACAGTGACGCCGTGTCCACAGCGCCCCCTAGCCTAGAGGAGGCCGGCGCCAGGTAAATATCTGAACCAAGGGCGTTTCAAATCGCAAGGCCAATCCCTGAAACTACACGGGGGCTGCTTGCGGCTCAGGAGGTAGAGCGGGCTGGCCGGTAACCGGAAGGTTGCTAGTTCGATCCCCGGCTCCTCCTAGTGTGAGGGTCGAGTTGAACCTGAGCAAGACACCCTCCCCCCCCCCCCCCGACTGCTCCTGACGAGCTGGCAGTAGTAATGCGCGATATAAACGATATACGATATAAACGATAAAAAAAAAATGGCCTACGATAGATTTTAATTCTATCGCTGTTAAAATACAAAATACAAAAAAAAAAAACGCAAAATACAATGTTTAATTTTTGGTTTGGTGCGGTTCCATTTCACATTGCAATTTTCGCAACAGTGACAGAATTTGTCAACAAACCCGCATGTGTGCAAAGAACGTTAAATCATTGGACAAAAAGGTCCGGGGGGCGGGGGGAGGCACCGGTGAAAGTAAACAATCATGGATATCCAGCGTGATAAACATTGATCTGCGGAGCAATCCAACTCCTTCTCCCTCATCCTGAGTCGGAATGTGTTAAATGCATCGGCATTTTTAAGTTATGTTTTTCCAGCATACTTTTTACTTTCTTTTGTCGGACCGTCGGGTGGTGGCTCAACATGGAGCAAAGAGGAGACGGAATGTCTTTTGGATATCGGACCCAAATATCCAATAGACGTTCCGTCTCCTCTTTGCTCCATGTTGAGCAACGTCTCCGAGACCACCTCTCCGGCTGGGTCAACCTCCTTTTAATCAATAAAAAATATCACGTAATCGACAAAAATCGTAACAATCAATGATCGATCATCAATTAATCATGCCCATCCCTAACTGTCAGTGTCTGTTCCTTATCTAAAAAGACACCAGTTTTTCCTGTTCTCTGCATCTTGGGTGGCATTTAAGAACCAAGGACTTAAACTAAGTGTAGTGCCTTTTAGAATGGTTTGCACTTAAGGAAAGAAACCCAATACTAATTTTATTTATCTGCAACATTATGTTGAATGATTACAGTGTTTCACAATAAATGTTCTCGAAATGACATGCTATATTTCTCTTTTTTTAAAATACATTTAGCAGTTTGGCTTTCCTTAGAGTCTATGTAACCTGTTCTGAAATGGTTATTTTATGATTTTATATCGTGATATACATCGTTATCGCAAGACGCTGCAATGTATATCGCAATATGGATTTTAGGCCATATCGCCCATCCCTAGCTGGCAGTCGCCATGCGTGGCTGACACCGCCGTCGGTGTGTGAATGGGTGAATGTTTGGCACTATTGTAAAGCGCTTTGAGTGGCTGCTGGTTAGGAAAGCACGGTATAAATGCAGTCCGTTTACCATTTACAAAGATTTCAGTGAACAATGCGAGGAATATTCAATGGCCTTCTACCCGACAACGCGAAGCATGCTGACACTAAACTGAAACCCACCGTATCAAGATGAATCTCACACCGGCCCTTCTCTCCGGCAGCAGTACGCCCAGCCAGGAAGTGACATCAGCGCGTCCCTCTGAGGAGGCTCAGGGGAAGCCAGCTGTGGCAGCGCCCCCGGAGGACAGGATTAACAGTGAAGAGGAGGAGGAGGAGGAGGAGGAGGAGGAGGTGAAAACGAGTCCTGTTGAAGGACAGGCCAAGAAGAAGAGGAAGAGGAATAAGAAGAATAAGAAGAAGAAGGCAGCGACCCCCATAGTGGCTTGAGAGGAGGTTAAGAGCTTGGTCTGGTTGTGTTCTGAGGAGGCTCTGTCTGTATTGTGCTCTTTATTCTGAGAAATAGAATAAATCCTTTTTGTAATTTCAGTATTGTTTATTTTTTATTCTTAATGATGTGTGAATTGACGTTGGCTTTGTCACACTCCCACTAAAAGCTACAGTGGGCAATTTTGAGATCCCAGCCGGTGTTAACTAGATTTTGATTATTTTCTTTGATAATGTCGGGCTGTCTGGATTTAAAGAGAATTGAAACAAATATTTCCAAAAAAGAAAACGTACAAAATTCATGTCTTTGTAAGTTTGTACGTTTCTGACGTTTCATGTCGGCCCTATTTTTGCTGGAACTTTTACAAACATTTGTATTTCAAACATCAAATTGACTTAATTTTCTGTGTTCCTCAATTCAAAACCTCTGCTCGCGTCAAACTTTGATCACAAACATCAGCCGTTGGCGAGTCTGGCTTCGTAGTAATATTCTCTAATTAGATTCTCGTTCTCCTCATGCCTTGAGGCTCCAGTAGGCGCTGCTCTCACCATATTTGACGAGACCTCTAGTGACGTGCTCAGTAGGTATTTAGCAGGCAGTTTGATGGATGGAGACCTTACGATACACTCACACCTTAGTGTGAGTGTATAGTAAGTCAGTGGTGTGTTCGTTGATTTGGCTCTCAGCGTTTATCCAGGTTCGGTTTCGATGGGGGTTAGGGTTTCAAGATGTCTTGTTTACTCAAAGACAAGATACTTGCATTTAGGCTAGTAACAAGCAGGAGTCTCTCTCTCTCTCTCTCTCTCTCTCTCTTTCTCTTTCTCTTTCTCTTTCTCTTTCTCTCTCTCTCTCTCTCTAGATCAGCGATGTAACCTTGATGTGTAGTGACAGTCTAATGGTACTGCCTGTGTCCTTGGGCAGTGATCTGGAATAATATCCTCAGAGAGAAAACACACCCTCTCCACCTACACACACACAATCCCCAACCGCTTTCAGCCTTCAACCACACCTTTCACCTAATTTCTCTCTTTTCTTCTGTAGTGTTGTCACTTCATTTGCTAATACTCCACTCTCCCATGCCCTCCCTCCAAAACTGCATGTGTTTCTGTCATGTGTTTTGGGCAGCACTGCAATCCACTGTCTCTACCTGCTTCAGTTCAACCACGTATGAGGGACACAGTAAAACACGTATTCAGTGCGATTTTAATAACAGATCAGCTAAGAATTTAATTTTGGTTGCAGAGGAACTGTCGTTTTATGGAGCACAGGCAAAGATTTCTTGGCTAAGTACCAATTCTACGTCCATCCAGGCATGTCTGCAGTGAACCCAGAAGGGTTGCACCTCTCGATGTAAGCCGTGGTTTCGTCCACTAGAGGGCAGTGTTGTGCCTGTCCTTACAGCAGAGACCCGGACTGGCGTAGTTTGTCCTATCGACTGACTGGACAAACAAAGCTTGTAGTACATACTAAAAGGTCTAACAATGAGGTTTGCCAACCTAAAAACGCTGTTTGTGAATCAAGGTATATTGTGAATTTTTCAATAGTATTTGTTTATTGAAAAGATATTTAAAATTGTGAACTTGGGTTGTTCACAGGAACCAGCTGCGGTTTTAACAAAGCTTTTTATAACCCAGATTGTCCAGGGGGTTCATGGGTGTGGACACTATCAGGCAGATCACCTGGGTCTTCTGAGTTACACAGGATCCTTTTTATTCACGCCTGTGACCAGAACAGTAATGACTTTATATCCACATTTCTTCATGTATTTATCCAAATGGTGTAAAATGGTGTTTTTCTAAGATGTGTGTATGAGTGCTTCTCTCTCTCTCTCTCTCTCTCTCTCTCTCTCTCTCTCTCTCTCTCTCTCTCTCTCTCTCTCTCTCTCTCTCTCTCTCTCTCTCTCTCTCTCTCTCTCTCTCTCTCTCTCTCTCTCTCCCCCCTTGTGTCACTCCCTCCATCGGCCCTCAGCTCCTCTGTACCTCAAGCCTCCATCTTTGCACTCCCCACGTTGTGGCGGCCATTTTTCGTAGATCCCTCTCCATCCTCCTTGCCCCCCCACACCTCAACATCCCTCTTCCTCCATCCTCTTCATCCTCTCCACCGCCACATCCCTATATGGAGGTTAGGGGGCGGAGTCTAACTCCAGAGGGGGCGGGGCTTCACCACACTAGCTGCCCTCTGAGTAGGGGAAGACGTAGACTCCTCCCATTGGTCCCCTTGGACGCGCACTCGTCCGAGGGACGCGACCGCTCTGATTGGTCGGTGAGGTGACCTGCTTTGACTTGGGCCCGGCCTGCGGTGGGCGGAGTCACGGCGGCGGCAGCAGCTGAGGCAGGGCGGAGTCAGGCGCTCCAGTGGCTGTGATTGGCTGTTGTAGGGTGGGGTTCAGGACGTAGCGGGGGGGGGAGGAGGAGACAGACATAACCTCTGCCTGCCGGGCAAAGGTGGAGGAGGAGAGAACGTGAGAATGAATGAGTGAGTGAGATGATATATATATATATATAGATATATACAAAGTGTCTTCTAGGGATTTGATGCCATTCTGCTTAGATTCCAGTTGACCAAATGTTCCCTCTCCTCTTGTGTCTTTCCTTACTGTTGTCTCCTTATAATTATTATTTCACAAGTTGTCACGCCGAACACATCCGATGTCGTCCTGCCACCGTCGGCCCACGCCTTCAGCCGCCCTGTAGAACCCCCGGACTCCATGGCCGTTGAATGAGGAGTTGGTACGTCCTGATGTACAGCAACACACTCTTTGTGTGTCGTAGTAACACATACTGTACACGCACACGTCTGCCGCTAATACGGTTTGACATGAGACGAGTGTGTTCCTTTGTGTCTGTCAGACTAGCCGCGAGGCATGTGTGTGTGTGCTTGTGTGTGTGTGCGTGCGAATGTGTGAATGTAGGGGGCTGGGGGTGTGTGCGTGTATATCTGTGTGTGAATTGGGGGGGCTGGGTCTGACTGGGGGGTCATTCAAGTGGAAGACAGCAGGCCGCCCTGTAGCTGTGTCTGGCTCCCCAGTGACCGAAAGGACAGCAACATATCCACAAAAAGCCCTAATGCATTATTCACACGCACGTTAAAACACTCACGTACACGCAAATGTATACATACATGCATATTCATGTGTATCTAGAAACACACATACATGGCAGTCAGTGCATGTGCGTTGTGCGCTGTGGCAGAGTATATGCATTGAATAATTTCATATATTTATCCTTATCCGTTCAAACAATTATTCAGAGCAGAATCATTTCATAAAGGGGCCTTAATGTGAGCAGTGTCCAGTAGTTGAGCACGTTGTGTAATACAGTCAGAGAAAAACATAATAAGTGAAACATACATTTACTTTGTCATTGATGATGACAAAGAACTTCAACCACAGTCACTCTTTAACGGTATTGTTGTATTTTGAATATATTTTTAAGCGACCTCCTTTGAGGCGATGAGAGCGTCCACACATGGTGTCCTCGACAGCTGGATAGACGGAGCAGACAGATGCCTGGACGTCTGTCGAACTAGAACATCTACATGTTTACACCCTCCCCCCCACACCCAGACATATACAGTACGCACACACTAGGCACGGGACACACACACTAGGCACACACACACGTATGAATGCACACACACACGTACGAATGCACACACACACACACGTAAACTCAAACACACACACACACGTACAAACCTATGTACACACACTCACATGCAAACGCAAGCACGCCGCACACGCCAAAGCTGACATGCCAGCTTTGGCTCAAAGTGCAGACGGCGCCCCTGCTGTGGTAGAGAGCCAGGGTTCAAAGGTCATCCCCAATATCACATCCAATCAGGTGGCCGTGCGTACGACTGTACGTACAGTGGGGAGGACAAAGGGCTAAAGAGCTGGGCTTGTGTGT
>NC_136941.1:1413401-1423401 GCF_949987615.1 Pollachius pollachius
CATCCCCAATATCACATCCAATCAGGTGGCCGTGCGTACGACTGTACGTACAGTGGGGAGGACAAAGGGCTAAAGAGCTGGGCTTGTGTGTCGTACGTTACCATTTAATCAGGATCAAACGAAGGTAAATACGCCTCACATTTCAAAATGTGAGGCTATCCTCAAACTGGGGTCCTTCTACCTCCAGCTGAAGATGTTAGATTAAGTCACCTGATTCCCGAGGTACAATACCAAGGCCGCATTGGCTGAGAAAATGACCAATGCTATAATTGTAATTTAGGGCTGAAAAGATATTTCCGTTCAATATCCTGTCTTGGAATATCTCAAGCTAGAAGGGCCGTGTTCATTTGCAACACTTAATACCATGGATCCATTCAGCTTTTCTTTATATTCTCTTTATATAATACTGTATTATCTATGAAATATTATTGTTCTGCATATGGATAGTGAGCATGCAGGAAGTCCTGCAGTATGGATGCATTGGTCTTTCTCACACTCTCTAAATCTTTCACTAGGAGTTTAAAACACTCATTAAATATGCACATGGTCATCGGTAGGCTGTGATTTAACTGGGTTAAACAACATGGGTTCAAACTGTACTCTTACATAACATCCAATCATTCCATACGTGTCTGCCTGTGTGTGTCTGTGTGTTATATTATAACAAAAATGTACACATATCGTTTCTGGTAGTTTGTCTTAATTTTGGGTGTTTGTCACATATTTCATCTTCGTTCTTACTCGTGGGTTTTATATTTGTGTCTTTCACTAATGTCCCAGTAGCAAGTGTCTTTTGTGGGACATTTATAACTCAAAAAACCCAAAAGTCCCCAGACTTCTTCGGCTTTAAAGTCGACAAATGAGACAACCGGAGCACAGGAGTTGTGAAGAAACTGCCTCTTTATTGGTGTTTGAAGAGCAGTACAAAGTAAAAGTTTTGGTTTGCAAAATAGGATTCCAAACAGTCAGTGCTCAAAAAGGCCCCCTCCCCCTCTAATAGGCTCCGCCCCACCCTCCTAAAAACCAACAACACCGCTTCACAGGGACGCATCCACAACACCAGACTTCACTTCACTAACCACTAGGGGCAGCACCAGGTATTTATTTGTATTTTTCAAATCTGGGATAACTTGGGGGGGGGGGGGGGGGGGGGCTACATTGGGGAAGGGGGTGGTGGGAAGTGGAGGGAACAGAACGGGGGGGGGGGGGGGGGGGGACAACAACATCAGTGATAGTTTAACAAAACTGGCTCGTTTTCATTTTTGAGGGGCGGTGGCCGCGGAAGTTCTCCCCCTCCCTTTTTGTTTGTTTCTTTCTTCCTTTTTGGCTCCGTTTATCACATTTACCGTCACCCATGGTAGCCAGTAACCACGGAAGCCAGTAACCACGGCGTCCGTCACCCCACCACGCTGTCTCTCTCTCTCGCGCCTTCCGCTGTTTTCGTTCGCACCGTCTTCTCCTCCTCCTCCTCCTCCTCTACTTGTTGTTGGCGGAGGTGCTGAGGACCTTCCGGACGGCCTGGGCGATGGGCGTCGCGGTCGATGCCGAAGAGCCGCAGCAGCTCCTGGGGCTTCCCGCTGCGGGGCACCTGGGCCACGGCCATGCGGTGCACGCTGAAGCCCGTCTCGTTGACCACCGACCCGCGCACTTACACCCGCCTCGTCCGAGGCCCCCTGGAGGGACGGAGGGGAGGACACTGGGTTTACCTCCTCACTATTCATCACAGGGTCTCTCTCTCTCTCTCTCTCTCCATCTCTCTCCATCTCTCTCTCTCTCTCTCTCTCTTCTCTCTCTCTCTCTCTCTCTCTCTCTCTCTCTCTCTCTCTCTCTTCTCTTCTCTCTCTCTCTCTCTCTCTCTCTCTCTCTCTCTCTCTCTGGTAGGTTAGGTTGTCTTGCCTACGGGTTAGACAGCAGCCATTTGAGTTTGGACCCGGTACTTTTCCACTGGGAGCGGAACCACTGCACCCTCCTCCTATCCTGTTCTTTCCACCTGTCCTCTTACTGCCTGCCATTTGTTCAACCATTATACATTACTTCATTTTCACCCTCTCCCTCATGGCTTCGCTCTTGGTTCGTTCTTTAAATAATTAATTTGTCAGTCCCTTCCCCCCCCTCTCCCCCCCCCCTCCTCCTTCCCTCCTCCTCTGTCACATCAGATCGCTCACCGCCTCGCTGGGGAGAGATCTCCAGCTGTGACGTGATACGGGCCGACGGGAGAGACATACGGCCCTTCCACTACTCTCCTCCCCCCCCCCCCCCCCCCCCCCCCCCCCCCCCCCCTCTCTTCTCTCACTCTTTCACCCCCGATGTCTCACTCCTTCACACACCTCACTCACACCTCTCCTCCTTGGGTCAACCCTCCTCGGTTGTCAGCTTTAGTACTCCTAACGCTAAAGAATAAGCTCTAGATTATAGGTAACTATATCTTTTGTTTTTTTGGTGTCCAGGGGTAAGAGCTTTACTTTCTTTCTTTGTGTTTTGTAAGAAGGCGAACCCCTGCATGTGTTGGTTTAGTGCCTTCCGTCGTCCAGTGACTCTTCCATTGGGGGAGGTCAGGAAGGGACGGCATGTTGTGGTGAGGGTGGTATGTAGGTCACCGCAGCCCAAAGGCCAGAGATTAAATTAAAAATCACACAGCCACTGTCCTGGCCCGTCCATCCAGATATGTATCACCTCTCTGTCTAATGTCTCTCTGTAATGTCCCTCTGTGGAACCTCTCTAATATCTCTATCTTATATCTATCTGTAATTTCTTTGTCTCTCTAATGTATTTATGCAATATTTTGTTTCGCAATGCTCTCTCTCTCTCTCTCTCTCTCTCTCTCTCTCTCTCTCTCTCTCTCTCTCTCTCTCCTCTCTCTCTCTCTCTCTCTCTCTCTCTCTCTCTCTCATACAGTTCACACACACTCACACACACCAGCCTGGCAGCAGCAGCCTAATTCACTCTCTTCAGACCCTCGCTCGCCCCTCCCCTCTTTTTAACTTCAGTGATTTCGGTTCATTGTCTGAACCCTCGGCTCTTGTTCCAAGGTGTTCCTGAGCGAGAGCGCGGACGGCTGCTCGTGATGGACACGGCCGTTGCTCAGCGTTGAGTGAGCATGGGGCCGACTTAGCTATCCCTTTTGTTCATATCTTTGGTTCTCCTCATATTTTGTGGAATATGGTAGATCATGGTTGCAGTAGAAAACAGTTCTAGCTTGTTTTTAACATGGTGTATTCAGACGGAGGTTCCGGAAACCCTTTCGTCCCAGTGTATAACCTCGTGGTTGGACCTGCTGTCCGGACGCGGTACCTTCGTAGTAATGGTCCTCCACGGTGATGACGCGGCCCCGCGTGGCCTTGGCGTTGTCGATGATGGTCTTGGAGTCCAGGGGCTTGATGGTGAACGGGTCGATCACACGGACGTTGATCCTCTCTGGGGAAGGAGCACAGAATGAAGCAGAGTCCATTTTGAGAGTACAGGAACAGCACTGGGAATGGTCTGGCTTCAGCTAAAGTTTAGCTTGAAGTGCTTTGGCGAGGTTTAAACTATGAACATGCAGAATTAAATCATTGCTTTGTTTCAATTCAATTCCAAATTGAAGATTCCATCTTTCGTTCTTTTTTTCTTTTTCTACCAATATCAATAACACTTTTTGTTTCTTGATATGTTATCTCTCTCTCTGTCTCTCTCTCTCTGTCTCTCTCTCTACCTTTCTTCAGTTGCTCTGCGGCGGCCATTGCCTCATGAAGGGTCACTCCGGCTCCGATCACGGTCACATGGTCATCGTTGGTCTTGTTGACGACCTGATCGCCGAGGAAACAACGTTAAATTACCAAAGACAAATACATGTCCGCTTTTTCCAGGATGTGCTGAGCGATTTTTCTTGCGACTTTTGCGAGTCAATGTAATTTGCAAATTCTTATTTTTTAATAAAAAGATGACATGACATGTATCGGACATGTCTCAGACATGTATCAGACGTGTATCTACATCCACAAGTCAAGATGGTGGAACTCCGCTGCTGAATAACCGGTACTGAATAACAGATACTACTGCTAATCCGGTTGTTGTGATAATGACCTTGGCCTGTCCGACGTGGAAGTCCTCGTTGCTGTTGTAGATGACGCTGTTCTCGGGGCGGCTGGTCCGGATGTAGCACAGGCCCTGGGACACACGGGCTTCAGTCAGCGCTCTGAGCACCACAGGCCGGCTCATCAGGAGACGAACACACGCTAGCAACCCTCCCTCATGGGCTAGGGTTAGGGTTAAATCCCTTGCTTAAATCCCTTCCTTTAAATCCCTTGCTTCATGATATTTATGACAATGAACTGTATACAATATATATTTATTTATTTATTGTATTTAGAACAGTGATTAACTTCTCTTTAATTCCAATATCTATAGATAAATCAGCATCTATATTTCTAACTGTATCTCTAAATCTTTTTTTAAATCTATAAAGGTGTAGATATATATCAATATGTCATGTGTCACAGCCAGGGGATTGTGGGTACTGTAGTCTAACCTTGTGTTGATGTCATGTGTCACAGCCAGGGGATTGTGGGTACTGTAGTCTAACCTTGTGTTGATGTCATGTGTCACAGCCAGGGGATTGTGGGTACTGTAGTCTACCTTTGTGTTGGCAGCCAGCTCCATGGCCTTCTCCGTGGACACCGCGTCGCTAGGGTAGAACACCGTGGCCGTGGGGATGGCTCTGAACATGGCCAGGTCCTCCAGACCCATCTGGGAGGGCCCGTCCTCTCCTGACACACACACACACACACACACACACACACACACACACACACACACACACACTTACACTTTAAAGTCAGGGACCAGGAGAATCTGTCTCATGTCCAAAGTGGGAAACATTAATGAAGTGTGGTGGACTGGCATGCGTGGTCATGCTGTGTACCTGAGGAGGAGGAGGAGTGGGAGGAGGAGGAGGAGGAGGAAGAGGAGGGAGGGAGGAAGGATCGGGCCGTCCCAGATCCACTTCCGTGTCACAGAGAAAAGGGGGAGAGGGGGAGGAAGAGGGGGAGGAAGAGGGGGAGCGCAGTGCTGACACCGGGGGGCGAGGGAGGACGTTAGACAGAGGAAGTGACTAAAGGAGGGAAAGAAAGGATTGTTTGCAGGGTCACCACGGAAACGACCAGGAAGAGGTCCAAGGTCAGAGGCTCAACAGCGGGGCCGCGGGTTCAGGACTGACCGATGGAGACGCCGCAGTGCGAGCCACACAGGTTGATGTTGCTCTCGGAGATGGCGGCCATGCGCAGCTGGTCGTACGCCCGCGTGAAGAAGGTGGCGAAGGTGGAGGCGAACACCACGCTACGGTCGCGGGAGGCACAGCCCACGGCCACGCTGACCTGGAGACAGGAAGAGGAGGAGTTTAGAGGCTGGGTGAGTGAGGCTGGTTAGGAACCACACGGGTTTAGTGGTTGGTTTAGTGAGACTAGTTAGGAATAACACAGGTTTAGTGGTTGGTTTAGTGAGACTAGTTAGGAATAACACAGGTTTAGTGGTTGGTTTAGTGAGACTAGTTAGGAATAACACAGGTTTAGTGGTTGGTTTAGTGAGGCTAGTTAGGAATAACACAGGTTTAGAGGCTGGGTTAGTGAGACTAGTTAGGAATAACACAGGTTTAGTGGTTGGTTTAGTGAGACTAGTTAGGAATAACACAGGTTTAGTGGTTGGTTTAGTGAGACTAGTTAGGAATAACACAGGTTTAGTGGTTGGTTTAGTGAGACTAGTTAGGAATAACACAGGTTTAGTGGTTGGTTTAGTGAGGCTAGTTAGGAATAACACAGGTTTAGAGGTTGGTTTAGTGAGAATAGTTAGGAATAACACAGGTTTAGAGGCTGGGTTAGTGAGGCTAGTTAGGAATAACACGGAGACAGGAAGAGGAATAACATGGGTTAGAGGTTGGTTTAGTGAGGCTAGTTAGGAATTATACAGGTTTAGTGAGGCTAGTTAGGAATAACACAGGTTTAGTGGTTGGTTTAGTGAGACTAGTTAGGAATAACACAGGTTTAGTGGTTGGTTTAGTGAGACTAGTTAGGAATAACACAGGTTTAGTGGTTGGTTTAGTGAGACTAGTTAGGAATAACACAGGTTTAGAGGCTGGGTTAGTGAGGCTAGTTAGGAATAACACGGAGACAGGAAGAGGAATAACATGGGTTAGAGGTTGGTTTAGTGAGGCTAGTTAGGAATAACACAGGTTTAGTGGTTGGTTTAGTGAAGCTAGTTAGGAATTACACATGGTTAGTGAGGCTAGTTGGGAATAGCGCAGGTTTAGAGGATGGGTAAGTGAGGCTAGTTAGGACTTAGGTTTAATGATACTAGCTACTCATATTTGCGTGTTTGTATCACCGTATAAGCAAAGGATGCTAAGGTGTGTGAGAGGGGTTAAACCATTAATCAGGTAATGGGAATTCAGGAAATCAGTGTATATTCAATATTTACTCAATATAAAATATTTAAAGTGATTGGTGCCAATATTAAGGACCCATATGTTTGGTTCTTACATCTATTTACTGTAGGCTACAATATACAGTGGCTGCTGCTGTCGCCATCATAATGTTTCCTTTGTTGTAGCAACTGTCTTCTGGCCAGAGGCCTCTAATGAAACCAGGCAAACGGACAGAAGAGGAATCAGCAAAGTCTGTAAATATTTGATGTGACACTCTGGGGATTATCCTAATTAATTACGCACTGTTTACGCTCAGCTGGTCGTACTTGTCCTATAGAAACTCCCAAATTGCCCAGAAGTGTATGAGAAATGGGCTAGAATGTCAGAGATTGCATTTTACATTGACGTTGACATTTCATATTTTTGTTTGATAAAAGGATTTCGTAAAAAATCGTATTCTGTACGATAGATCGTATTTCGAACGATTGGATTTCGTACGACGATTAGTATCACGTTACCATAATCGTATTTTGTACGATAGATCTTCATATAAAAATCCTATTTTGTAACACAATTCGTGTTGGGTATGACAGGTCGTAATTCGCACCATGTTCTGCTCGGCGATGTAGCACTCGACGTAGCGGTCGGGGTGCTCGTTCTTGAAGAGCTCGGCGAAGGTGGAGTTCTTGGTGTCCCCGTCCAGGGCGATGACGTGCTGGTTGTAGCGGCCCAGCTTGGCCAGCGCCATGCCGTACGCCTTCCTGGTCGCCACCTGAAGGGAAGAACAACATTCAGACAACGTGTTCAGGCGGTTTCACCCACAAATGTACCAACCATTTACACTTATATTTAGGGCATTTAGCGGACGCTGTTATCCAAAGCGACTTACAATAAGTAAGTTTGTCATAAGAAAGTGAAACAACAATGCATCGCAGTCGGTCCAGTAAGGATGTTCATAGAACCGAGTGCCAATCACTAGTGATCACTAGGTTAACCCATTCCCCTTACACAAAAGAGATAGCTAGGATAAGATGCTATTTAACCCCCCTGTTCTATTCGCATATTCAGAATATGTCCCAATGTGTCAGCCATAGAAGAAATCTAAGTCCTTCGGCTCATTTCTCGATGTTTAAAGCCAAAACACAATTCTTTTTTTTAACGCTTTTGTGGCGCTGGTTCGTAGCCTCACCGTGGGAAACATTTCACACATAGGAAGAGCCCAACAGATCGCTTTGAAAAAGATTACTGTGGGGTGTGTGTGGATGGGGGCTGGTTTACAGCAGCCGCACCTTGCCAGAGACAGAATAGAGTCTGGGGCTGGGTGAGGCTGGCCACACCTGTTAGAGCAATGTGCCCCGGTAAGACCGGCCATCTCCACGCACACCCAGCGAGAGATCTCCTGGATGGCCACATGGAGCACCAGGCCATCTATCAATACCTACAAACTATAACAATAAAGCGGTATTCCAGCTCCAGCACTCTGCGTCCTCGTCTGGGGGAACCGCATGGTGACTTTAACTCGCTTATAGCCCATGGTCGTCTCCCCCCCCCCCCTACCTTCTCCCCCAGCTTGTAGCTGGGGGCGCTGGGCATGCGGACGTTGCGCAGGCTGACGGCGGGGGCGTCTTCGCAGGGCGCCGCGGGGTACAGCCGCTTGCTGCAGCTCACGATGCGGCTCTGCAGCTCCTTCACCACGCCGTCAGCTACCTCCCTGGGGAGGGGCTTCCCGTGCCAGCCCAGCTTATCCTCCGCCACTACACACACACACAGGCACAGGGACAGACACACACACACACACACACACACACAGGCACAGGGACACACACACAGACACACACACAGACACACACAGGCACAGGGACACGCACACACACACACACACACACACACACACACACACACACAGGCACAGGGACACACACAGGCACAAACACACACGCACACACACACACACACACAGGCACAGGGACACGGACACACACAGGCACAAACACACACGCACACACACACACAGGCACACACACACACACAGGCACAGGTGTACACACACACACACACACAGGTACAGGCACACACACAAAGGCACAGGTGCGCGCACACACACACACACACACACACACACACACACACACAGGCACAGGTTCACAGACACACAGTCAAGCAGGGACAGACAGACAGACAGACAGACAGACACACAGTCAAGCAGGGACAGACAGACAGACACACAGTCAAGCAGGGACAGACAGACAGACAGACAGACACACACACGTATTCATAAGAATCTTCCGGTTCAATGGGAGACAATGCGTGAGGCTCCCTGAGGTCAGAGGTCACTGATGAAAGGTGAGACACGAAACAATCTGAGATACGCTCAACACAAACCACAATGACTCGCTCCCTCTCATCACACACACACACACACACACACACACACGTGCACACACCCAGCTCAACCTATACCAACTGACCTGTGAGCTGTTTCCTTAACCTTTAACCTTTACGTTCATGTTGTGTAAACGACCCATCATGCACACACACCCTCGTCACAACAGCCCCCGTGCAGCGCTGGTCCAGGGGGTCCGGCACATTGTGGGGGGGATTAGGGCAGTGGGCCAGGTAAAGCCCTGGGGGGCCCCCCAGAATGGGGGTGGCTCGTACTGAATGCCCGGGCTCGAGCAGGCCAGTAATGAGTAGTAACTTCCAGTAACTTCTGAGTACCTTAGAACTCCTTCAGACGCTGATGATGTGGTTTCCATGCCTATGTAAAGTATTCAGAATGAGCTTCGGGTTTGTGGGTTCGAATCCCCCCCCCACTTGCATTGCCTCACAGCGGGGCGCAGGGCCTGCATCTGATTGGCCGGTTTATAACTAATGTGTGGTTGTGTGTTAGGAAGTGACCTGTATGTTGTTGTTTCTATGGATACATGTAAAGCTTTAGGAAAACGTCGACGTTTTTCGAACAAAATCGACGAATCTGATAGCAGTGTCTGGACGTAACCCCGGCTGCAGGGGTGGTGTCTGGGGTCTGGGCGCAGTGGGGTGCGTTTGATTCGCTCACCGGAGATGCCCTTTCCCTTGATGGTCTTGGCGATGATGGCGAGGGGCTGGTGGCGCGGCTGGTTCAGCACCTTGCAGAGCTCCTCCACGCTGTGGCCGTCGACCACCACCGCCTGCCACCTGCGGCACAACACAGACCGTCAGACCCCCCGCTGGGCCCCGGCACACAGGACCACCCAGGCTCATAGGATAGGGGCAATGCCATCGGTGGGTGAGGTCTAAACCTCCGATACTTCCCGCTGTGATGTGTTAACAAGCAACGATGTGTGAATAATGGTCGAGGTTTAGATTTAATCGTTTGTCGTCCTCGGGGCGGACCTTTGAGATTTGACATGCACTTGTGTTGACAAGGGCGGGCCTTCTATTAAACCAGAGAGCCATCCCATCCAGGGTCCATGAAGAACCAGGTCGTTAGCCTCAGGAAAGCCCGCCAACAGAACTCCAAACTGAGACATGAACGCACACGCTGGTGAATGCGCGTCCTTCCACCTCCTCAGTCACATCGCGAGCTCTCGGACTAGAGAAATTAAAACACCAAGCAGCATCCAG